>NW_007065599.1:0-4816 GCF_000164805.1 Carlito syrichta
TTTTGATTTCTTTGAGCAGAGTTTTGTAGTTTTCATTGTAAAGGTCTTTCACGTCTCTGGTTAGGAAGATGCCAAGGTATTTCATTTTTTTGTGGCTATTTGGAATGGAATTGTGCTTCTTATTTGGGTTTCTGTTTGTTTATTATTGGTGTAAAGAAATGCAATTGTCTTTTGCACATTTATTTTATATCCTGAGACTTTGCCGAAGGCCTTTATCAGTGTAAGGAGATTTTTGACAGATTCTCTTGGGTTTTCAAGGTATACAGTCATGTCATTTGCAAAGATAGATAATATGACTTCCTCTTTTCCTATTTGGATACCCCTGATTGCCTTCTCTTCTCTGATTGCTCTAGCCAGAACTTCCAATACTGTTGAACAGGAGGGGTGAGAGTGGGCATCCTTGTCCTGTTCCAGTTTTCAGGGGAAATGGTTTCAATTTTTGCCCATTTAGGAGTATACTGGCTGTGGGTTTCTCATAGATGGCTTTTACTACTTTGAGGTATGTTCCCTGTATGCCTAGATGTTCAAGGGTTTTTATCAAGAAGGGGTACTGGATTTTCTCAAAAGATTTTTCTGCATCTAATGATATAATCATGTGGTTTTTGTTTTGACATCTGTTGATGTATTTAATTACATTTATTGTTTTACGAATGTTGAACCAGGCTTGCATCCCAGGGATGAATACTACTTCGTCATAATGAATGATTTTTGAGATGTGTTGTTGTATCCGGTTTGCTAGGATCTTGTTGAGTATTTTAGCATTTGTGTTCATCAAAGATATTGGCCTGTAGTTCTCTTTTTTTGTTGGATCTTTACCTGGCTTGGGTATCAATGTGATGTTAGCTTCATAAAATGATTTGGGGAGGGTTCCATCTTTCCCCTGAAATAGTTTCAGTAGGATTGGAGTCAGTTCCTCCTTAAATGTCTTGTAAAATTCTGCTGGAAAGCCATCTGGTTCGGGGTTTTTTTGTAGGTGGATTTTTATTACATAGTCAATTTTCTTGATTGTTATTGGTCTATTTAGGGTCTCAATTTCTTCCTGTTTCAACCTAGGAAGGTTGTGTGATGAAAGAAAGTCCTCCATTTCCTTGAGGTTTTCAAGCTTGTTTCGATACAAGTGTACATAGTAGTCTCTGATGATCTTTTGTATTTCTTCAGGGTCAGATGTGACTTCAACTTTTGTGTTTCTGACTGTGCTTATTTGGGTTTTTTCTTTCTTTTTCTTGGTCAGTCTAGCTAGGGGACCATCGATCTTGTTTATCCTTTCGAAGGACCAGCTTTTTGTTTCATTGATTTTTTGTGTTGTCTTTTTGTCTTCTTTGTCCTGGATTTGGGCTTTTATTATGGTGATCTGGATTCTTCTGCTGAAATTAGGGTTTTTGTGTTCTTGCATTTCCAGCTTCCTTAGGTGGCTTTTTAGGCTATTAATTTGTGCTTCTTCCAGTTTCTTCACGTGTGTTTGTAGGGATATAAATTCCCCTCTTACTACAGCTTTTAAGGCATCTCAGAGATTTTGGAAAGATGTTTCTTCATTTTCATTTGTTTCCAGGTATCTTTTGATCTCTGTTTTGATTTCATCATTGATCCAGGAGTCGTTTAGCATCATGCTGTTTAGTGTCCATGTCTTTGTGGGTTTTGGGGGGACCTTGTTGGTGTCAATGTTTATTTTTATTCCACTGTGGTCCGAGAAAGTGCATGGTAGAATATCAGTCTTTTTAAATTTGCTTATGCTTAATTTATGACCGAGATTTTGGTTGATCTTGGAATATGCCCTGTGCAGTGATGAGTAGAATGTGTATTCTCTGGTCTTTGGATGGAGTGTTCTGTAGGTATCAATTAAGTCCATTTGGTCTAGAGTCACATTGAGGTTCTGAATCTCATTGCTGATTTTTTGTCCCGATGATCTGTCGAGGGTTGTGAGTGGGGTATTAAAGTCCCCAGTTATGATAGTGTTAGAATTAGTATCTTTCATTAGTTTTCCTAGGAGTTGCTTTATAAAAGTTGGTGCACCTATATTAGGTGCATATATGTTTAGGATGGATATTTCTTGTTGATGGAGTGAGCCTTTTATCATTATGTAGTGGCCCTCTGTATCTTTTTTAATTTTTGATAGCTTAAATGGTATTTTGTCTGAAATTAGGATCACGACTCCTCCTTTTTTTGTGTGTTCCATTCGCCTGGAAATTTGTTTCCCATCCTCTTACTTTGAGTCTGTGCATGTCCTTTCTAGTGAGATGGGTCTCTCAAAGGCAGTATATTGTTGCCTAGTGATATTTTATCCATTTTGCCATTCTATGTCTTTTCAGTGGTGCATTTAGTCCATTCACATTTAGGTTAATTATTGAAATGTGAGAGTTCATCCCCAATATATTGTTCTTTTAGAGTTGTTGTTCCACTTGGTTTACTGTCTTTCCTTTGTTTTGGGGGTTTGTTCATATGTATTTTATTTTTTCTCCTGTACTCTTGTGAAAAATATTGCTCTTTTTTTCCCCCCTTTTCTTCTGTGTTTAGTACTTTCTTAAGTGTTTCATGTAGAGGTGGTTTGGTGGCAGTGTAGGTTCTTAGGGATTGGATATCTGGGAAAGATTATAATTCTCCCTCACTGATGAAGTTTAGTTTGGCTGTGTAGGTTATTCTTGGTTGAAATTGTTTATCTTTTAGGACTTTGAAGATAGGGCTCCAAGCTCTCCTAGCCTGCAGGGTTTCTGTAGATTAATCTGCTGCTATTCTAATTGGTTTTCCATGGTAGGTAATCTGACCTTTTTCTCTTGCTGCCTTTAGGATTTTTTCTTTTATGCCTACTTTGTTTAGGCGAATTATTATGTGTCTAGGAGTTGGTTTTCTCATTTGTTGTCTTGCAGGGGTTCTCTGCATCTCTTGTGTTTGAGTTTTTGCATTGTTGATTAGATAAGGGAAGTTTTCTTGAATTATCTCATGGAAGGTTTGTTCCAATGTGTTCTCTGTCTCTTTTTCTGCCTCAGGCATACCAATTACTCTTAGGTTAGGCCTCTTGAGGTAATCGCTCATCTCTTGAAGGTTTTTTTCTGTCGTTTTGAGCTTCTTTTCTGTGTTCTTGAGAGTTTGGGTTATTTCTATATTTTGGTCTTCAAGCTCTGAGATTCTTTCTTCTGCTTGGGTAATTCTGCTTTCCATGCTTCAGTTTATTGTTTATTTCATTCACAGTATTCTTTATTACTGTTACCTCAGATATCAGTTCCTTTCTAGTTTCTTCTTGAGTCTCCTCAATTCTTTTTAATCTCCCCATTAATGTCTTGATATCTAGGGTTGTATTTTGAGACCATTCAGTTGTTTGCATTCCATAGTCAGTCTGCCCTCCCAGGAGTCTGGGAAGGAACCATATTCTTCTTTTGGTTTTTCTTCATTTGTGTAGATTTTTCTCTCTCGTCCCTTAGTGGATCAAGTTCCTGAGATCTAATCTCCAGCTTCTCTCCTCTCTTTCTATTGCAGGCAGTTAGCTTGTTTTCTAGCAGATCTGTGACACTAGTCACTATTCAGCATAGGGGAGGGGCTTTGTCTCCTGTTAATGACGTCACTGTGGGAACCAAGATGGAGGTTGTGCTAGGTGGGCAGGGCGATGCGATGTAAATGTGCTTTGAAAATGGCGGAGGTGATGGTTTGCTTTTAGGCGGCTCCTGTGGGTCTCTAGGGTCTGGTCACTGCAACACCAATAACTGTGGAGCAATAATCACTTGGCCATCTATCACAGAGGAAGCTCAGACACTAGAGCACCCAAAATGGAGGAGGTTTAATAAATGAGAAACCATTTACATAGGCGGGCAAGTCTGTGGGTCGTCCATGATATATGAAGCAAGTTACTGTGGCACCATTTACAAATGAGGAACATTCATTGTGGTATATATTTTGGAGGAAGTACATTCACTGTGATACCCATCACAAAGGAGAGCTAATCATTGGGGCGCCTGTAATAGAGACGTTTCAGTAAGTGAAACATCAATCAAAGAATGGGACAGCCACTGGGGCAATCATTGTGGGAAAAGGTCAATCACTGGTGCACCAATCAAAGAGAAATAGTAATCTTTTTTTCAGAGGAGGGCCAGTCGCTTGCTAAAACATCACAGTTGAGGGGCAGTCATTGGGGTACACATCACAGAAGATGTGGAGACACTGGGCACCATCAAGAAGAGGACTAATCGCTAGGACAGCCATCACAGAAAAGGCCAGTTAATGGAGCAACCATCACAGAGGAGGACCAGTCACTAAGGCATACAGAGCAGATTAGGGAAAGTCACTTGGGAACCCATCACAGATGAGGGACAGTCACTGAGGCACCCATCACAAAAGTGGGCTAGTCATAGTTGCATCTCTCAAAGATGAGGTCTAGTCACTGGTAAACGCAACACAGTGAAAGACTAGTCTTATGGGTGCATTAAAGGAGAAGTAGCAGAAGTTCAGTCACTAAGTCACCTATTGTGACAGAGTAGTCATTGGGACAACTTTCTCAGTGAACGGCCAGTCACAGGGTAACCATTATAGTGGAGAGCCTGTCAGTGGGGCAATAATTACAGAAAAGGCTCAGTTACTGGGGCAATTGTAATAAAGGAGGACCAGTAACTGTGTCACCCATTATGGAGGAGGTCCAATCACAGAGATGCCAATCACAAAAGAGGGTCTGTGACTAGTATACTCATAACATAGGAAGATCAGTCACTGGGTCACAGGCGAATGGAGAGAACTAGTCACTGGGGCACCCTTTATGGTGGAGTCCCAACCACTGGGTCAACAGTCACAGAGAAGAGCCAGTCACAGAAACACCCAGAACTGAGTAAGGGTAGTC
>NW_007065600.1:0-346 GCF_000164805.1 Carlito syrichta
CTTATGCTGCCACCAAACCACTTCTACATGAAACACTTAAGAAAGTACTAAACACAGAAGAAAAGGAAAAAAGAACAACATTTTTTACAAGAATCAGGGAAAAGAATAAAATATACATGAACCAACCCCAAAACCAAAAGAAAGACAAAAAAAAATCAAGTGGAAGAACAACAACTCTTTAAGAACTCTATGATAGGGATGAACTCTCACATTTCAATAATTAGCCTGAATGTGAATGGATTAAATGCACCACTGAAAAGAAACAGAATGGCAAAATGGATAAAATATCACCAGGCAACAATATACTGCCTTCAAGAGACCCATCTCACTAGAAAGGACATACACA
>NW_007065601.1:0-790 GCF_000164805.1 Carlito syrichta
ACAAAAACTTTCTAAGTTAACTCTAGGTTCAATCCGAGTTCACTGACTCCTAATATTTTTCAACGATTGATATTATCAACTTAACACTATACTATAATCTATAAGTTTACTTAAATGACTTAATTTTTATTTTTTCCATTATCCTATTATGATTCAACATAGTGCTCTGTAATTCTGTAACAATTAATTAAAACTTATTCCTTACCATGACTTATATGAGTTTCATAAAACTAATCTTTAATTTTTATATGATCTAGTGATTGGACGATAATACTATGGTAAACTTATTAAGCTATTACCTCATCATTAAATCTTATAATTATCATTGACGTATGATTTTTAAATAATAACACTATAATTCTCATTCTATTTTAATAAAACTACGACTTTAACCCAAAACTTATACCTTTTTTCCTAGTATATTAATACATGGCTATGTGTAAAATTTCCTACTGTCATATTAGAAGCAAAAACAACACCGTTGGGAAAATTTCGTTATACTAATCAAAGGATCTTAAAATTGGCCTACAGGAACATGAACTAAAATCATAATCTGAGAAAAGAAAACTTAAAAGCTTAAACGAAACTTAAAAGTTTTCTATGAATGCTTATTACTGTTTAAAACTTTCCGATGAAAATTGTATCATCTTAAATTTATGTTTTATCCAAACAAGTCTATTCTAAAAATCAAATAGTAGCTGTCACACTGTTGGATAATGGACTGCACGGTTACCATGACAATGGTCACAGGCTGAAGCAAACAGAGTTTTGGCATGTACCGAAACTAGAA
>NW_007065602.1:0-798 GCF_000164805.1 Carlito syrichta
AGTGCAACCTCTGTGGAAAAGCAGCGTGGCGATTCTAAAAGCTCTAAAAATTGACCTTCCGTATGACCCTGCAATCCCCCTACTGGGAATATACCCTGAAGAACACAAATCACTCTATAAAAAAGATACCTGCACACGTATGTTTATCACAGCATTGTTCACAATAGCAAGAACCTGGAAACAACCATGCTGCCCATCAAAAGAGGACTGGATTAAAAAAATGTGGTACATATACACGATGGAATACTACACAGCCATAAAAAAGAACAAAATCATGAATTTCGCTGCAACCTGGATGGAACTAGAGTCTATAATACTGAGTGACCTCTCACAAAAACAAAAATCCGAATATCACATGTTCTCACTCCTATAATGGACCTTGAACATCCAATGCAATACTATGAGAAAATGACGGATGGTACTGGGAAACTATGGGGGGGAGGGGGATGGGATTAACAGTAGCAAATATCTGTCGGGGGATGGGAAAACACTTCTTATCTACAGGGTGCCTGAATGAAACGTCATTGTACACCTAACCCTTAACTGTACTCCACAAAACCATAATAAAAAATACTGATTAATGAAAAAAAAACCACAATTCCATTCACAATAGCCACAAAAAAAAAAATGAAATACCTTGGCATCTTCCTAACTAGAGACGTGAAAGATCTTTACAAGGAAAACTACAAAACATTGCTCAATGAAATCAAAGTTGACACAAACAAGTGGAAAAATATCCCATGCTCATGGATCGGAAGAATCAACATTGAGAAGATGTCCATCTTACCTAAGGCAATC
>NW_007065603.1:0-323 GCF_000164805.1 Carlito syrichta
AGCTGAATTAACTAGGTCACTTATCTTGCTAGTAAGCTGTCTAGCTAGCTGACATTACTGACAAGCTACCAACCTAGCTAGCTGGCTAGTCAACTGACTTAACTTGGTCACTTAACTATCTAGCCAGCTGACTAGACAGCTGACAAAAATAGCTAGCTACCTAGCTATCATGCTGGCTTGACAACTGATTTAACTAGCTTAATTAACTAGTTAGCCAGCTGGCTAGCCAACATAATTATTTGCCTAGCTACCTAGCTAGTCAGCAGGCTAGCAAGCTGACTTAACTAGCTGACTTAACAAAGAAGACAGCTAGCTAACCAGCA
>NW_007065604.1:0-1391 GCF_000164805.1 Carlito syrichta
GGGTTGGTACAGGCTCAGCATTTAGCAAATGAAGAAAAGAAGTGGGAGGGAAGGAAGAAGGGAGCTGGGGGGAGGGGGAAAGAGGGAGGGAGGGAGGAAAGGAGGGAGGGAGGGAAAGAAAGGAGGGAGAAAGGAAGGAAAGAGGTGAATGGATGAAAGAAAACCTGGGAAGGAATGCAATCTATCATAAATGTGCTTTCAAAAAATGTACAAAAGGCCAGGCATGATGGCTCAGCCTGTCATCCCAGCACTTTGGGAGGCTGAGGCACGAGGATTGCCTGAGCCAAAGGGTTCAAGACCAACTCGGGGAATTGGTGAGATCTCATCTCTGCAATAAATTAAAAATTAGCCGGGCATAGTAGCGCACACCTGTAGTTCCAGTTACTTGGAAGGCTGAGGTGGAAGGATCACTGGAGCCCAGCAGGCCAACACTGGGGTGTCCGTGAGTGTGTCACTGCACTCCAGCCTGGGTGACAAGAGTGAGACTCCAACTCAAAAAGAAAGTGTAAAAAAAGAGAAATACTAGCCGGGCTCGGTGGCTCAGCCTGTAATCCTGCACCTTGGGAGGCTGATGTGACTGGATTGCCCGAGCCTGTGGGTCCGAGACCTACCTGGGCATCTTGGTGAGACCTCATCTCTACAACAAATGAAAAATTAGCTGGGAGTGGTAGGGCGCGTCTGTAGTTCCAGGTACTTGGAAGGCTGAGGCTGCAGGATCGCCGGCGCCCAGCAGGTCGAGGCTGCGGTGGCCGGGAGCGGCCACTGCACTCCAATCTGGGCGATGGAGTGAGACTCCAACTCAAAAAGAAAAAAAAAAAAGAAAAAAGAGAGAGAGAAATACTAGTAACGAAATGGTGTTGTGATATCCAGCAATTTAAAAAAAATAAATAGTTAAATTCTCTAACCCACTTCTCACAACAAAATAAATTTTAGATGCATTGAAGATTTAAGCATTAAAGGTGAAATAATAAAAATGTTCAAGAAAAGTCACAGGTAGTTATCCTGATTTCTTGGAGGGAGGGTGGGGTGAAGGCAGAAAGGCTTTTCTAAGCATATCAGCTAGTCTCCAGGAAAAGATGAGTCTGACTGCATGTGAGTTAGGAGCTCTTATTTGACAATCAAAAAAATGAAATCAAGTAAAACGACGAATGTGAGAGAGGCTAGCTAACATATTCAAATCTACTATTTTAGCTGGGTGCAGTGGCTCAGTCTGTAATCCCACGCCTTTAGGAGGCTGAGGTGAGTGGATTGTCGGAGCCTGCGGGTTCGAGACCCACCTGGGCAACTTGGCGAGACCTCATCTCTACAATAAATCAAAAAAATTAGCCGGGGATGGTAGCACGTGCCTGTAGTTCCAGCTACTTGGAAGGCTGAGGCAGAAGGTTTGCCAG
>NW_007065605.1:0-694 GCF_000164805.1 Carlito syrichta
GTGGATAGGAATGGAATGGAATGGAGAAGATAGGAATGGAATGCAATGGAGCAGAATGGAATGGAGATGAATTGTATATAATGGAATGGAATGAGGAGGAATGGAATGGAGAGGTATGGAATGGAATGGAGAGGAATGAAATGGAAATGAATGGAATGGAGAGGAATAGAATGGAGAGGAATGGATTGTAATGGAATGGAATAGAATGGATGGAGAGGAATGGAATGGAATGAAGCAGAATGGAATGGAATGCAATGGAGTGGAATGGAATGGAATGGATTGAAATAGAATGGCATGGAGAAAAAAGCAATGGAATAGAATGGAATAGAGAGGAATGGAGAGGAATAGAATGGAATGGTGAGGAAGGTAATGGAAAGGAATGGAATGGAATGGTGCAAAACGAAATGGGATGGAATGGAAAGGAATGGTGAGTAATGGAATGGAATGGAAAGGTATGGGATGGAGAGGAATGGAATGGAGGGGAAAGGAATGGAACGGAATAGAATGGAGATGAAAGGAATGGAGTGGAATGGAATGGAATGGAATGGAATGGAGAGGAATGGAATGGAGAGGAATGGAATGGAAAGGAATGGATAGGAATGGAGAGGAATGGAAAGGAATGGAATTGAATGCAATGGAATGGAGAGGAATTGTATGAAATGCAATGGAATGGACAAGAATGGAAAGGAATGGA
>NW_007065606.1:0-369 GCF_000164805.1 Carlito syrichta
GATACCTACAGAACACTCCATCCAAAGACAAGAGAATACACATTCTACTCATCACCGCACAGGACATATTCCAAGATTGACCGCATTCTCGGTCATAAATCAAGCATAAGCAAATTTAAAAAGGCTGAAATTCTACCATGCACTTTCTCGGACCACAGTGAAATAAAAATAAACATTGACACCAACAAGGTCCCCCCAAAACCCACAAAGACATAAACACTAAACAGCATGATGCTAAATAACTCCTAGATCAATGATGAAATCAAAACAGAGATCAAAAGGTACCTGGAAACATATGAAAATGAAGAAACATCTTACCAAAATCTCTGGGACACCTTAAAAGCTGTAGTAAGAGGGGAATTTATATCC
>NW_007065607.1:0-430 GCF_000164805.1 Carlito syrichta
ATAGCCAGCTGACTTAACTAGCCGGCTACCTATGTAGCCCACTCTTTTGCCAGCTGATTAGCTACTTAGAAACCTAGATAACCAGCTGGCTACTGAGCTGACTTAACTAGGTTGTTTAACTAGCTGGATAACTGGCTAGTCAGCTGACTTAAATAAATAGCTACCCAGTTAGGCATCTGGTTAGCCAGCTGACTTAACTCGCTGAGTTAACAAGCTAGAAACCTGACTTGACTAGCTGACTTAACCAGGTAGCTACCTAGCTAGCCAGCTGCCATAGCTAGCTGACTTAAATAGCTAACTAGCTGACATGAATAACTGACTTATATAGCTAGCTTACTAGCTAGCCAGCTGACTTAACTAGCTGAAATATCTAGCTAGCCTGATTACTAGCAATCAGACTTTACTAACTTTTTACCTAGCTAACAAGCAG
>NW_007065608.1:0-877 GCF_000164805.1 Carlito syrichta
ACAAAAACCACATGATTATATCATTAGATGCAGAAAAAGCTTTTGATAAAATCCAGTACCACTTCTTGATAAAAACCCTTGAACATCTAGGCATACAGGAAACATACCTCAAAGTAACAAAAGCCATCTACAGAAACCCACAGCCAGCATACTCCTAAATGGACAAAAATTGGAAACATTTCCCCTGAAAACTGGAACAAGACAAGGATGCCCGCTCTCACTCCTCCTGTTCAATATAGTATTGGAAATTCTGGCTAGAGCAATCAGAGAAGAGAAGGCCATCAGCGGTATCCAAATAGGAAAAGAGGAAGTCAAGTTTCCTCTCTTTGCAGATGATATGATCGTGTACCTTGAAAACCCAAGAAAATCTGTCAAAAACCTCCTTACACTGATAAAGGACTTTGGCAAAGTCTCAGGATATAAAATAAATGTGCAAAAGACAATCACATTTCTTTACACCAATAATAAAAAATCAGAAACCCAAATGAAAACCATAATTCCATTCACAATAGCCACGAAAAAAATTAAATACCTTGGCATCTTCCTAACCAGAAATGTGAAAGACCTTTAAAATGAAAACTACAAAACACTTCAAAGAAATCAAAGATGACACAAACAAGTGGAAAAATATCCCATGCTCATGGATTGGAAGAACCAACATCGTGAAGATGTCCGTCTTACCTAAGGCATTCTACAGATTTAATGCAATACCCATCAAATTACCAGCGACATTCTTCTCAGACCTAGAAAAAACAACACAGGAATTCATATGGAAACACAAACAAACAAGAATAGCCAGAACAATCCTCAGCAAAAAAAAAAGCAGTGGTATCACATTACCAGACTTCAAACTTCACTATAAAGCTACATAATCAAA
>NW_007065608.1:1131-8347 GCF_000164805.1 Carlito syrichta
AACTATAAGAACCTTAGAAAATGAAGGACATAACCTCATGGAAATTGGAACTGGCATCCAATTCCTGAACAAAACCCGAAACTCACAGGCCATAAGAGATAAGATAGACAAGTGGGACCTCATTAAACTGACAAGCTTCTGCAAAGCCAAAGAAACCATCAAGAGAGCAGAGAGACAGCCTACAGACTGGGAAAAAGTATTTGCCAACTTCAGGTCTGACAAAGGCTTAACATCTTGGATCTACAAGGAACTCAAACATGCTGAAAAGAAAAAAACAAACAACCCCATTATAAAATGGGCAAAAGATATGAACAGACACTTCTCAAAGGAAGACATCCGAGCAGCCAACAAACACATGAAGAAATGTTCAACCTCACTAATCATCAGGGAGATGCAAATCAAAACCACACTGAGATACCACCTAACTCCAGTCAGAATGGCCATTATTAATAACTCAAAAAATAACAGTTGCTAGAGAGGGTGTGGCAAAAAGGGAACACTTCTACACTGTTGGTGGGAGTGCAAACTAGTGCAACCTCTGTGGAAAACAGTATGGTGATTCCTAAAAGCTCTAAATATTGACCTCCCATATGACCCCGCAATCCCCCTACTGGGAATATACCCTGAAGAGCATAAATCACTCTATAGAAAAGATACCTGCACACGTATGTTTATTGCAGCATTGTTCACAATAGCAAGAACCTGGAAGCAACCATGCTGCCCATCAAAAGAGGACTGGATTAAAAAAATGTGGTACATATACATGAGGGAATACTACACAGCCAAAAAAAAAGAACAAAATCATGAATTTCGTGGCAACCTGGATGAAACTAGAGTCTATAATACTGAGAGACCTCTTACAGAAACAAAGATCTAAGTATCACATGTTCTCACTCATATAGTGAACTCTGAACATCCAACATAATACTATAAGAAAATGACTGACAGTGGTGGGAAACTATAGGGGGGGGAGAGGAAGGGAGATCGGATTAATGGTAGTAAATATCTGCCTGGGGATGGGGAGACACCTCTTATCAACACCGGTGCCTGAATGTAGCATATTTGTATACCTAACTCTTACCTGTACTCCACAATATCATAATAAAAAATATTGATTAAAAAATAATAATAAGCCGGGCTCGGTGGCTCAGCCTGTAATCCTGCGCCTTTGGGAGGCTGAGGTGAGTGGATTGTCTGAGCCAGCGGGTTCGAGACCCGCCTGGGCAGGTGAGACTTCATCTCTACAATAAATCAAAAAATCAGCCAGGCGTGGTAGCACATGCCTGTAATTCCGGCTACTCGGAAGGCTGAGGTGGAAGGATCGCCAGAGCCCAGCAGGTCGAGGCTGCGGCAGCCAGGAGCGGCCACTGCAATCTACTCTGGGCAACAGAGTGAGACTCCAACTGAAAAAAAATAAAATTAATAATAATAATAATAAAAAATAAAAAATAAAAATGTGTGCTAATTATCTTATATACACACACACACACACACAATTTCTCTATGTGCTCTATACTCCATCTTCCCCTAACTATATTTTAATTGCCCGGTATGTTTATTTTGCACATAATAGGTTGCCATGAATTTTTGATAGTTTATTACAACTGATTTTTAAACTGGAAAAAGAAAAACTGTCTTTTCAACTCCCCAATAATGACCCCTGCCCAAGTCCTTCCTGGTCAGAACACCTGGATTAGTTTAAAATCTACAAAACAGTTTTCATTACTCCAAAGTTTATTTGGTTTTAAAAATTTCTCTAAAATCTCAATTTAAAGGGTCATCAGTAGGCCAACTGTTTAAATATCTTCACCAGTAATGTAAACAGTGAGTCAAATTACCTATTCACTCAGGAGCTCTTTAATTCCTTCTATCCCTTCATCACTCCCTCCCCTTTTTATTGTTCTCACTCATTTTATCCCTGTGGTAAGAGAAGTTAAATGAGTCTGGAAAAAAAAAATGGGGCTGATTAGGGCAGATGAACGGAGCTTAGGGAACTATCTTTCTAAGCCCAATCAAGTCTTTAAAACAGATCAATTTCGTTTTCCATAGACAGCCTGGCACCTGAGGTATGGGCGACTTTAAAACCTCATTTGTTTGTGCTTTCTGGCTGAGCTTTAGGTTTCTAATGCCAAAAAGAATAACAAGGATGATGAAGGAAAAAAAGCAAGTTTATTAGAGCATTAATAGTTTCTTGATTTTTTTTCACCTCCCTCAAAGATCTCTCAGAAAATCGTTTCCATGGGGTCTCTTGATGTGGCAGCATTGTAAGGGAAGTACAATTCATAGCAAAATTAGTCAAAGCAGGAATGAAGCTAGTAAGTATAATTCAATACCTTACCTGCAACACACACACACAGAACAACTTCACAATGCGCACTCACTGACCTGTTAGGTCAGGGTCAGTCCTGACAATTGCTGCTGTCTTTAGGGTTCCTTTGGTAAAGTTCAGGCACCTGCTATTCCTCCAGGACAGAAAATCTTTAGAAATTTACATTCTGGAGCTTTTATCTCTGTCTATCCCTGCCAAAGGCCTGAAATAGGATCTGGTAGTCTTTCAAAAGTAGTATGCCCAGTGTTTAGAGCACTATCTTCTTTCAGATGAGGGAAGAGACAAAGAAAACTTGACCATAGTCTGTGGCTGATAGTGCTCACAGGTACAGGCTGGAGCTTTTGGAAGGGCTGCCAACATAGAGTCTCAAGGCCCTGTTGACAAACTGTATGTGAAAAAACTTCAAGCTCAATGTCAACCATCTATCACTTACGGATTGCTGGATGTCAGGCACTGGATGGTTTAGGTCACATTGGCTGGAGAAGAGAGGGTAGACACACATAACTAGAGTATGCAGATGGCATGTGTTCAGTAAGGTATGATCAAAGTTATATGTATGTAACCATGAGTAAATTTAGGTTCCAGGGAGAACACACACAAAACAAATGGACAAGTAAGGCCTCAATGTTAAAGATGCTCCCCCCAACCAGAGAGTGTTGTTTTCCTTCTTGATTAATGGCTAGAATTTTCTGATTTATCATTGCTGGCAGTTCTGCACATGGAAGATCTCATGATTAGGGGGTCTAGAGAGTCATCAAGGAAAGTGGGAGTTCTCACGTGACTGATTTCATGAGACTGTAAGAGAGGGGAAGTTGATTATGGCTATTTCAGTGTCAGCATTCCACCCTCTCAGGAGAAACCTGAGCCCAATGTCCCACGTGGGTCTTAAGCCAGCAATTCCAATGGAACTTGGATGATATATCAGAAGTATAGAAGAAATAAAATTCCAGCAATTTGGAGCAATAAACCATGGCCTCTGCTAATTCCAAAAAGGCATGGGTCAGGTCACAGTCACACCCAGGATCTCTTGAGCAGCAGCATCTGGGTTATGTTATGTGCTGGAATGTACTGGAACTCTAGAACTCTTCTGAGGCTTAGTAGGTATATTAGAGGTTCTGACTTGCAATCTTTCCATCTCATGACTTGATGTTATTATTTCTGTCAATTCTACTTTCTATTGCCTCTTTCATAATTAATACTCACAATCTCTTGCTTTCTTCCTTTTTCCTTTCATTTCTGCTTCATCCATTTACTTAGAGCAGCAATTCCAGGTGTCATTTCCAGACCAGCAACATCACCATCACCGGGGACTTATCAAAATGCAAATTATCTGAGCCAACCTCAGATCCACTGAACAAGAAACTCTAGGGCCAGGACTCAGCAATCTGTGACTTAACAAGAACCTCCAGGTGATCCTGATGCCTGCTAAAATTTGAAAACCATGGCTTGGAATTGGGGTTGCCTTAAATAGTAGTAGGTGGCAGCTCTCAGGATGGAAAGCAGGGCTGCAGGAGTTGTCAATGAATATTTATCAGTATCTTTTTGATGCTCCGTGTGGTAGTTGCCTTACAAAATATTTATTCTAACTTTCTCTCCAAAGGAAATTTGACTTTTAGCTAGATACATTGTCCCCTGTCTAAGACAAATTTTCTTGGCCTCTTTTGCAGCTAAAAGTGTGGCTACATGTCTCAGTTTGGGGATGCAAGTGGATTGGTCATATGGAAAGAGCATGCTTTTTCCATTTTCTTTGTCCATCCTGCTACTTGGAAATGAATGAGATGGTGGCAATTATGGCAACTCTCTTGGACCGAGTGAACAAACACTATACCCTGGGTTTAGTGCAGCTAGAAGTAGAAATAAATTTAATTTTATCCTAACAACTTTGTAACTACCATATTAGTCTTGGAGTTATTCTACCTACAAATTCTCTTACATAAGAGAGAAATACACTTCTGCTTTATCTGAATTACTCTTTTCTGGATCCCCGTTACTTATAGACAGACATAATCCCAAATAATGTATTCCATACTGAATGCACAAAATAATACCCCTTCTTGTACTTCTACTTCCTCAATCTTTAAGAAAAGGAGGTGAGCCAGGCTCGGTGGCTCAGCCTGTAATCCCACGCTTTGGGAGGCTGAGGTGAGTGGATTGCCTGAGCCCGCGGGTTCGAGACCCGCCTGGGCAACTTGGCGAGACCTCATCTCTACAATAAATCAAAAAATCAGCTGGGCATGGTAGTGCGTGCCTGTAATTCCGGCTACTCAGAAGGCTGAGGCGGAAGGATTGCCGAAGCCCAGCAGGTCGAGGCTGCGGTGGCCGGGAGAGGCCACTGCACTCCAGTCTAGGCGACAGAGTGAGACTCCAACTCAAAAAAAAAAGAAAAGGTGGTGATTTTGTATTACTCTGCTAGCAGTCTCATAGGAATTCAAAGCATTCGGTAGAAAATTGCCTAATTCATCTACATGTTTTAGAGTTTGCTTATTGACTGTTAAATGAAGCAGTGTGTAAAAATAAGAATAATTTTCTCATAGGCTTCTTTTCATACTGCAATGCAGTATAGGTTGCATTAACACCTAGGGTATATTTATTCTCTCAAAAAAAGGAATGAGGGTTGTTCTATCTATTTTCTAGATGAGCAAATTGAGCTTGAGGACAGTAAAGTCACTTTTTCTTTTCAGATCATGAAATTATACTATGAGCTTCATGAGGGTAAGAACTATGTCTTAATATCTATGTCCCGTATGCCTAAAAATTCTTAAGATATAGTAAGTCTTCAATACATTTTGTGGACTAGTTCATTAAATGCAAGAGAACTAGGACTAAATTCAGCAACCTCCTGAATCAATGGATGTATTTTAGTGTAATAAATCAAGTGAAGGTGAGTTCTGGATCTTCAGTGATTTTTCCGGACTGAGTTTTAGCATTAATTTTAATTTGGAGAACTTGGAAAGGGAGAAAGGAAGGAGAGGAAATGTAGAATGCCCAAGAGGGAGAATGGAATCATTTTCTTGTAACAGTTGAAGATCTTTTTACAGTCTTATCTTTGTCTATGGTAAACTCTGATGATTCAGAGGGTTCAAGAAAAATCAGTCTGAATTTCATTTGTTCCGTCAGATTCTACTCTCTGTTTATTGTGGGCTGTGTCAAGAGGAGGAAGATTTGATGCTACTAGTCTCATCTTGAACCATGATAAGCTACACAGATGTGTGAATCTTTGTTCTCACAAAGCTGATAGTGTATCTCCTTGCCTCCATCCAGATCTATCCTTTGTGGTGGGGAATCATCTTTCTTTTACCTCTCAAAAACACAATAAAAGTAGAGACTTAAGAGAGTCTCCACTACGAGGGAAAGGTAGTTTTCTCTTTAGGTAGTTGCAGGCCGGTCTCAGATTCCTTTCTAAAACCTACCACTTCCACAGAGACTTGACATTAAGAAAGTCTATGAACTTCAGGAAGGCGCCTCAACCCAAGGGATATGGCTATTCCTTATAGCTTATAATTATTATGTAAGAACACAGCCAAAAGTAGGATGGAGATATATATATGCCTAAGCTCTCTAGAAACCTAATCTGTATATAATGAATCTTGTTCTATCCCTCATAAGAGAATGGAATCCAAATAACTTTGTTTTGGGGTCTTAGTCTTCTACCATTTGTTCCAGTATTATATCTCATTATTTCCCTCCTTTACCTCTCTGTTTTAGCTTAACCCCTAAAAAGGGGGATGACTCAGCTGCCCAAATCTACTTGTCCTTAAACCGAACTGCTTTTTACACGTATCTGTATTCCCCCAATAGAAAATTATTTCTACTTTTTATACACTATTTAAGTATTTTCTTCCCCTTTGAGATCAACTCAATTTTTACCTCTTCTTGGAAGATTTCCTGAATTAAATAAACTCATTCAGACCTCTTCCTGCTCAATATTTGTTATCACCTCACTTGGTTGTTGCTTTATGTTGTTACATGCTGTTGTTTATTTGCTGTAGCCAACTCATTTCTCTGATTGGACCGTATCCTTCCTGAGGGGAGATGGAAAGTTCAAGGGCTATAAGCACACTATGTCTCTCATGAAACATAGAAATATTTAAAAATCTGAATGAAATTTTGTGTTGTATTGGATGCATAGGGTATATAATTTTTTAAATCAAAGTTTTAAAATGGTTTTCTAGACAACTCCAAGTGTGATAATAGTAGGCTCAGTGGACATTTCTCCTACTATTAAAGATCAAAAGAAAGGTTTTACACTACTAACAGCAGAGTAGACCCTATTGAGCCCCCTGCTTTTCAGGTACCAATTATCAATTAGGAACAGATTAGGAACAGAATACAAAAACAACAAACAAACAAAAAACTTATCTAACAGCACCTAAGAATGATCCAAAACAGAAACCATCATGGAGGTCAATGTTTGACAGAAGAAAATGGCATTTGTTGAATTTTATGATTTTTAAGGCTCTTTGACTGGCTGTAGGCCTTAGTTTGTCCATGTGGAGTGGCTAGAACTTTGATGAAAACCTGCAATTTTACTAAGTGGAGAACCAGAGGGTAACTACAGCAACTGGAAAGTAAGGGAAATATATTTTAGAAAGAAGCTATTAAAATTTTGTGCAAAAATGGCCAAAGTATGTGGTTGATCACTGAACCACACACGTGCAAGGCAAATTTCAAGTCCCTAAATCTAAAAGAACTGAGCAGGGATATCAGCTACTGTCCACCGTGGAGAAACAGATTGGAGTCTGAATTCTGTCAAATTAAATGCCTGCTAGGAAAAGAAAAAGACTCTTTCTTTTTTTTTTTTTTTGAGTTGGAGTCTCACTCTGTCGCCCAGACTAGAGTGCAGTGGCCGCTCCTGGCCACCACAGCCTCGACCTGCTGGCCTCTGGG
>NW_007065608.1:8367-46680 GCF_000164805.1 Carlito syrichta
AATCCGCTCACCTCAGCCTCCCAAAGGTGCGGGATTACAGGCTGAGCCACTGAGCCCAGCCGAAAAATTCTCTTTCAAGGAATATAAATTATAAAAGCACCCACAATCTCTGCAGCATATCCACACTGTTTAGAATTGTTAAACATGTAAAGATAGGGAAACATGGCCATAACAAGAAGGAAACAGAGCAGTCAGTAGAGGTCAAACTTGATGTTACAAAATGTTGAAACTAGTAGAAAAAATTTATTTTTATTTTTATTTTTTTGAGTCAGACTCTCACTTTGTTGCCCAGATTGGAATATAGTGGGATGATCATGGCTCATCGCAGCCTTGACCTCCTGGGTTCAGGTGATCTGTCCACCTCAGTCTCCTGAGTAACTGGGTCTACAGGCATGAGTCACCACACTTGGCTAATTTTTACATCTTTTTGTAGAAAAAGGGCTCAGTGGCACAGCCTGTAATCCCGCGCTTTGGGAGGCTGAGGTGAGAGGATTGCCTGAGCCCGCGGGTTCGAGACCCGCCTGGGCAACTTGGCGAGACCTCATCTCTACAATAAATCAAAAAATTAGCCGGGCATGGTAACATGCACCTGTAGTTCCAGCTACTTAGAAGGCTGAGGCAGAAGGATCACCAGAGCCTAGCAGGTCGAGGCTGCAGTGGCCAAGAGCGTGCCACTGCACTCCAGTCTGGGCAATGGAATGAGACTCCAACTCAAAAAAAAAAAAAAAGAAAAGAAAAAAGGTCTTACTATGCTGCTTAGGTTGGTCTCAAACCTCTGGGCTCAAGCAATTCTCCTGTCTTGGCCTTCCAAAGTGTTGGGATTAAAGGCGTGAGTCACTGTACTCGGCCTAAGAAAATGATTTTAAAGTAGCCGTGCTCAAGGATGTAAGAAAAAAATATGTTTGTAATAATGAACAAATAGGATATCTCAGTGGAGAAATAGAAATTATAAAAAAATGAAATTCTAAAATTATATATTAGAAATAAAAATATATACCTAAAATTAAAAAAAAAAAAAATCTGAGCAACAATGAGCATCCAGATCTTGGTTTCTAAACACCAAAATAAAATTTAAAAGTAATAAGTAAATAAATCAATCCAGGGCTCTTTGGAGAAATGGCTAGTTCTAATTCTAAGGCAAGGAAAAACACAACATGAGCCTGGAGCATCTTGTAGTGCCTGAAAGCAAGAAAGTGCACACACATACACACACAAAGCACACACAAAGATGATAATTTCCAAAGGGATAGAGGAGCCAACTGAAAAAGCATCTATTAGCCAAAGCAGTAATTAAGCAGCAAAATAAATAAAGTAGTATTGAATTATACCCTAAAATTCAAAATAAATATCTATGAGTCCATACCGATATAAATCAATGATCAAATTAACAGGTGCATAGGGGAAAAGAGGCAGATCATCCTTACAAAAGAATTCTAAACAATGTATGTAGATAATCAACTTCAAGAGGCAGAGCTTACTCCTTCCCATATCCCCAAGGGTGGGCTAGATTTAGTGACTCCCTTTCAAAGAATCAAGTAAAGAAAGAGAAAAAATAGTAACTTTACAGTAGAGAAAACTGGCCAACACGACATCAGTCTCATGATGAGGATTAACCACCAGTGGGGTCATGTGTGTATCATGCATCCCTGGAACAATGAGACAGGGACATTTCATCTCTCTTACATTCTTTCCCAAAACCCACAAGTCCACTCTAAACATGAGAAAAACATTAGAGAAACCTAGACTAGGACACTCTATGGGCAACTTGGTCAGTATTTCTCAAGACTGTCAAGGTCATTAAAAACAAAGAATAACTGAGAAATTATCATGGATCAGGGAAAACTGGAAGACATGACAATCTAATGGCAAGTAGTAGCCTAGACTGGATCTGGAATCGAAAGAGAACACCAATGGAAAAACTGAAGATACAAATAAAGTTAGAAGTTTAGTTAATAGAAATGTACCAATGACAGTTTTTTAGTTTTTACAAATGTGCCATAGTAATGAACAATGTTAACAATAAGGAAAACTGATTAGAGGGGGATAGGATAGAGTAAAAATCTTGCTACTATCTTTGCAACTCTTCTGTGAACCTAAAATTATGCCAGAATAAAAAGTTTACTTAGAAAACTTACTAAAGAGGCTTAACAACAGATTGGAGATGACATAAATGTCAATACATTTGAAGGCTAAGCAATAGAAAATATTAAATCTGAAGAATAGAGTTTAGAAACAAAATCCAGAACTTTAGTGATGTGTGAGTCAATATCAGATGATCTGACAAAATTAAGATGAGAAAGAGAACAAAACAGGAAAAAAGCGAAGAAATTAGAGGTCAAAAAATTTTTGCCAAATTTGATACCTTTCAATATCAATTTACAGATCAGGAAGTTCAGTGAACCCAGAATAAATATAAAAAAAAACCCTCAAAATTACCATGTATTATATTCAAATTGTTGAAATCAAAGGAGAGAAAATACTAATAACGGCAGGAACATTGTTTAGCTATAGACATGAAATTTTGGAAGTCCCACTGTAGTACTGAATGCAGGGAGAGGGGAGAGAGAATACCAGGGTGCCAAGCACATGGATGTAAGCCAAGTCTCTTGGTGTTTGCACATGCACACTTGGCTGTTTTGCCCTCTGCTTACCAGTCTGACTGTGGGACAAAGCTAATCTGCTACATAGCAGTAGGTATTCTATGCTTTCATCAAGTACCATGAGTAAGACAGGAGACTGGAGTCTTCTCCATTCGGTCTCTGGAAAGGTGGAGAGAATGTCCAGGTGATCCACAGGAGCACCGGGAAACTTTGATGTATCGTGGGGTTTTCATCAGGATCCCAGGAGTTCTGGGAGTCCCTGTCAAATTAACCTCTTGTGAGGAAAAGCAGGAGTTCTGGGTTCTGGCCATACTCAACCTTTCCCCAAGTCTTAAACTCCTATGTATTGATACCAGTCCTTGAGAAATAAAGGACATCACAAATCTCTTTATTCTATGTTTCCTTTGGGCCTTTCCTTCTCCAAATACATTATTTTTATAACAACCTTTTTTCCTTCCCACAGGGCTCTGGGATACTTAAGGGCTAATATGAAGTGAGTAAGCTGAGAAGACTCTAAGGGGCAGGATGTAGCTGGTGGTTGGGGATCCACAGCAACAAATAGCCGAGCTGGAGATGGAAACCAGGGGGAAAGTGATCCATGGGAAGAAGGACAGAGAAGCCAAGCTCCTCCCAAGAGGCTGGTCTGTGCTACAAGGGAGGAATTCCTGACTGTGCTTAAGCTGTCTTATCATCATTGGGTATTAGGCCCAAAGCCGTACTTCTTTGAATATGTATATTATGAATTCCATCTGTCATTCCTGTAATGACAGATTTGTCAGCTTCTGTGGATGTTGGCAGCCAGGGCACGCGAAGGAGAGGAGACCTTTCATCAAGGGGGCACGCCCCTGCGAAGTTTGCCCTCGCCTCCCCACACATGAAACTTTTCCCGTCAGCAGCACTTTCTTCTCTTCCCCACCTTGTCTGTTGATTCCCTATCCTGCCCAATGGCTCTCCTCCACCACCCAGGCCTGAGTGAATGCTTCTTTCAGCAAAGGAATTTTTCCACCTGGTTGACTTGATGAAAGCTTTATGAGTTGACATTATATGAAAAAAGAACAAAGTGAAGTCAATGTGTGTGTTTGTGTGTGTGTGTGTGTGACAGAGAGAGAGAGAGAGAGAGAGAGAGAGAGAGAATGTGTTTGCAAGGGCAGAGGTTGCAACAGCTAAAAAGAGCTGCTGAAAACTTTATTACAAACTAAGAGATGTTAGGAGCAATAAATCACTCATGTGTCTACCATGAAGCACAGAAAAAAGGTCTGGCTTTCAGAAAGAATTGGACATGCATGCACCTCCTCTGTTCACAGTCAGGGTCCAGTCACCCCTAGAAGCACACCCAGGCATTGTTGTGACTTTTTCTTCTTTCTACTCTCCCTTTTTTAACCCAAAAAGTACATAAAATCACTAGAAAAAGTGTGGAATAAGAGAAAAAGCCACTAGCTGCCTGGGAAAGGTTGTTGGTTTTCCTCTGTTTACTGATAGAAAGAAATTAGGTATATATGGCAAGTTTCCTCAGTCAGATGTATTTTTTCTGTGTGTGTGTGTGTGTGTGTGTGTGTGTGTGTGTGTGTGTGTGTGTGTACTAACACACACACATGTTTCTTCTACTTGGTTCTTCTCAACTTTTTTTTTTTATGAGGAAAAAAAAAATGTTTGGCCCCTACATGATCACCAGCCCCTTCCACAAAAGAATATATGTTCATTGATGAAAACATAGGAAATAAAAAATATATAGAAAAGGCACCAAAAAATCATCCATAATTTCATCACCCAGAGATGCCCACTGTGTCTCTATAACATGGATTTACATTTGTCCATAAGAGTTATGAATACAATATTTATATCTCTATTATGAATGGAGCTATTTGTTTTTTACCAGTTTGTTTCACCCTATCTTTATGCCCTCTGAAGCCATCAAAAAAGGTAAATCACTTCTTAGTGGCTTGGGGTGAGTAATTTCGCATCTGGGTAATTTTACAGGTAACAACAGGGTTAGGTATTAGAAATTGAAAGTGTCATTTGCAGCTATTGTGACCAAAACACTCTTGATCCAGCCAACTCCATGGAGAGGACTTCAAGGAGAAAATTCATCAGCCCCAAGGATAAAGCTGAAGTTTCTCTGAAGAACATGGTTCATTTTCCTTTTGAAAGGAAATTATTAATTTTACTACTACTATGTCTACCACCCCTGATTCACCCTATACTTTTTACTATAATAACAACTTCTTCACTGCTTTAACTTGTGGGCAAGTGTCACATAAAGAGGATTGGCTAAAAGGTCTAACTAAGTACCAAGTATAAAACCAGATCCTAATCAATTCTGTCTACAAAGTCAATGCTGCTTCTGTTGTCCTCACCTTATTACATTAACATATGAAAACTTTTAAATCACATTTTCCTATATTATCTTAATTCCTATGGAAGTTATTTCAATTATGCATTCCTTATCCTGCGATCTGTCTGATGGGATTGTCCAAGAAGACAGGTTATAGGAAGTGCAAAGGTGAGTCAATGATTTTCCATTTCATATCAAGGAAACCTCTCCTCTAGTATTGTGGAGGGGGAGAGTGCAATGTGCTCAGGACATCGTGGGTTATCTCCTAAAACTCTCAGGAGACAAGGAAGCTGACTTGATCCCTTCAAGATTTAGCCTTGGCTCCCTGCTAGCTCTTCCAATTCTCCAACAGAGCTAAGTTAGGGAGAACCCCACGGAAGAGCTCTCTTAGCTGAAATCTCCACCATCACTTCACTCCCAGCCCCCACCCCATAATTACCAGCCTAGCCAAATGCCAAGCAATGCTTTTCACAATCAACAAACAAGTCCCCTCCCCACCGGCTGCTGTGCTCCATATTAGCTGCGCCTGCATTTGCCCTGTTCCTGGTCTCTGGGGTGCTGCTCTCTGGGATGCATTTTGCAACATAAGCTATTCTCCTGCTCTGTGAAGCACAGCAAAAAATTAAAGACAAGTCTGAAATTAGAGCTACTGCAGCACTGGGATTCAGAATCATAAAATCATGGAATTTTTTTCCTAGTTGAAAAGGACCATAGAGAAATTCAACCTGCTGATTTTGCATAATGGGAAATGGGGGAGGGGGGCAATGGAAGAAAGAGAGTAGAGAGGGGAGTGTAGAACCAGAAATGTCCAGTTACAGGTGGTGATGTTAAGTTTTACATCATTGGTGCGTGACCAGAGAGGGAAGAATAAGAGGAAGCACGCTAAATTTTACTTTGAGTCTCCCAGCTAGAGACTGAGTCTTTAGTTCTTTATGAAAGTATTGTGACTTTGAAAGGGCTAAACATTTTTGGAACCAGAATCTCAGTCATATCATTCCTTGCCCATCACATACCATTTTTCTCTAAGTAAAATGAGATGACCAAATGCTTTTATTCTTTAGATTTGGGCAGAAAAGGAAAATGTCCCTGAAAGTTATAGTACATAAGGTTTGACTCACTTATTTGTGTTTTTCAAGCAGGGCTGATAAAGTATGAAAAATGCCCCGAGGGGCTCTTCTTCCTGGCGTCTGCAAAAACGGTTTTTAAAAAAATCTGAGGATCAATTTTTTTTCCTCTAAAACAAAGATCTGAAGTCACTTTCAGGGAATGTGAGTTGAAGTGAGAGGTGCATCCTTTTTTCCCCCATATTTTAATTCTTTCTCCTGACCAGGCTGTGAAGGGCCTACCTCCTCAGAAATGTCTCTTAACAACTTGAGGATTATATTCCCATTCTCTTCCTAATTCCTCAGTCAAGTTTCCAGAGACCTTACAGAATTAAGAAGCATAGTTAGATCATTGAGCCCCACCACCCTGAATGGTTTTGCAAACTTCTGTGTGCATGTGCATCTTCCCAGAGAGTTCCTAACTCCCAGTACCTTCTCAAAGGGGTATATGATCCTCAAAAGTATACATCATGAGCCTAGATTGTTAGGTTGAAAGGCTAGACCTCCCTATATTGGTTGACTAGGGCTGCCTTAACAAAGTGCCACAGTCTGGGTGGGCTAAACAATAGAAATTCACTTACCTACAGTTCTAGAGGCTGGAAATCCATCATCAAGGTCTTGATGGGAATGATTTCTTCTGAGGCTTCTCTCCTTTTGCATGCAGATGGCTACCTTCTCCCTGTGTCTGCACATGGTCCTTCCTCTTTTCTAGTTCCTAATTTCCTCTTCTTGTAAGACCGCTAGTCATATCAGATTAATGACCTCATTAAAGATCCTATCTCTAAATACTATCACATTCTGAGATACTTAGGGTTAGGACTTCAGCCTATGGATTTTAGGTGGACACAATTCAACCCCATAACACTTTCTACCTCTTTCCTTCTTTGTGTATGTGAGGAAGTTTAGTCTTGGAAAGGTTCAAGATTTGGCCTTGATCTTATGAGAGAGACAGCTTTGAACGCAGGCCAAAGCCCATGCACTTTATTGCCCATCTCTGTGCTCAAAGCCCCTGTCTTTAAAGAAGTAACAGTTTAATAAAGATAGACTGACACGTGAACACAAGCAACTATCCACATTGCACAGTGCAATTGCGTGTGTCTTACTGAAATGGGCAATGCCTTGATTTATAGGGACCCGGATGACGGAGTGATCACTTCTGCCAGAGAAGGCCACATGTTCAAAGTGCTCCTAAAAGTCATCATCACTGTGTAGTGATGGAAAGAAAATTGGACTCGAAAACTCTAGACCACATTTCTGATCTAAAGCACCTCTGTGACTCACTTTCTGGAAATGGGCTATTCAAGGTGGGGATGAGACAGGAGCACAGGGAAGGATGAGTGGGACTTAGTCACCAGCTGGGGGTGGCGCTTCCTTCGCTCAGGGCTTGCTGACAGGTCTCTGATTCCGCAGCCTGATTTCAGGAACCTGTTCTGGGTAATGAGCTCTTTCAGCCTCACACTTGCTCAACACTAACAAATGAGGCCAATTGCGGCTCACAGTGGATCACCTTTCAATAGTGAGTTGACAAGGAGAACAATGCATTTGTTTGCCGCTGTCTAGTCTTCAGGGAGGATCTGTCATCGCTGAGGTGAGTGTCAAAAGGGTTTCAAGCTTCCTGTGACTGTCAGAATAGGGGAGCGGAGAAAGGCGAGTTCAAACCTGCTGACACTTCTGGGTGGAACTCACAGCTGCCTTTCCCTCTTTTGAGCGTCTGCAGAAATAAACTTTGTTCTAGTTAAACAGGCTTTTAATTATAACAATAGCACACTGCCAATTAGTGCTTTCCCCCCAAAGGATGGTTACCCTATACAACACATATACATTCAGAGTTGCACAATGGAAGAGGAGTTTCTTGCTTTCTATATATAGAAATATACATTTATGCCTAAATAGAACAATTGTTCTCACCTTCATTTCCCTGTTTATATTTTCTGGGCTGGAGGTGGTCTCGTGTCTCTTGGAAGATTCATTCCAGCTATTTGGAACGCAATGAGCAGAACAATGTGTTCACTGCCAAGTCTCTGGTGAGGCCGCCCTTCTATTAGCCAGATGACCAGGAGGGAGGGCTGGCAGGGGTCTCAATTATTAGGAAATTTACCCTGAAGCACTGTGCATAACCCACCTACATTAACATTTCTCAAAGGACAGGAACTTGATGGCATATGCAAAGCTGCACAGCACCTGGGGCAGGGACCTGGTTCACATGAAATTCCAACTTTCAGTAATTTAACTGAACCCCAGAGGGAGACATGTGGGGCATTGCTTAAAGTGGAGCCTCTGGCTCTTAGGGCCTCTGTTCTTTTATGATGCTCTGGAGTGATTGTGATGTTATTTGTGAATTGAATACTGTGTCACAGTTTCCACTTACAGGCACTATTTCTGTCAGATTTCTCTACAACCTACTTCTTTGCAAGACCATTAAGTTGAGTGTCTCACAATTCCTATCCAGTTGGATGTGACTGTACCTGCTTATAACTCAGGGATAACTCTTAAAGAGAGAAAAATCTAGAGAAAACAAAAAAGACCTCTTGAAGACATTTAAACTAACCCCCCTTTTCTCTCTGATCCACTTTTATGAGGTCACCACTCAAAATAAGTCTTTTGCCCCTCCAGATTTGATAGAAATAGACCTCAATATCCATGAATAAGAAATGGTTTAGTATATGAAAGAGAAAAAACACAGCAAGGGCCTACTGGAAAGGACTTTAAGACTGAGTGGGGGAAGAAGTCATTTCTATGATCAGCTGAAACATTTGGTTCAGAATTCTTTTAGGTGGCTCTTGACCTGCATTCCACAATTCAGTCTAAAGATTATTTATCCTGCAGGGAAGCCCTAAAAACTGGAACTGACATGCTCCCATTAGTCAAGAGGTGAAAGTGTTCACATTTTACCTCTTCTTATAAAAGAGCAGAATTCAAAATTTATCTCATTTTTCTTCCTCCACTTCACCAAATATAGGGTTACCCAAGTAGCATTTCATGTTTTAAAAATCATAAACTACAAAACTTCCTGCCTCTAGCAATTGAGAAACTGGCTAAAGTTTCCTTGCCTTCTCTTTATTTTTATTTTTTAGTTTTGAAAGAGCATTCCATTGGGAAGTCAAGACTGTCTCTGTGACCACCTCACTTGCTATGTTCTAAATGTGTCCTCCAAAGTGTATATGCTGAAACTTAATCACCAATGTGATAGTATCGGGAGGTGAGGACTATAGGAGGTTATTCAGCCATGAGGACTCTACCTTCATGGATAGGATTAGTGCCTTATACGAGGCTATGAAGGACCAAGTTTGCCCCTTCCAGCAGGAGAGGAAGTCATGTGAAAGCACTGGCTATGATGAACGGGCCCTCGTCAAACATGGGATCTGCAAGTACCTTGATCTTGGACTTCCCAGCTTCCAGAACCGTGAGAAATAAATTCCTATGGTTTATAAATTTCCCAGTCTAAGGTCTTTTATTAGAGCAGCCCTACCAGACTTAGACATCAGTGTAGTGAAGGTATGAAATGACTCCATATTTAAGGAGTTTCTCACCACATAAACTTCATGACTTTCCCCCTCTGATGGTATAATCTGACACCTCTCTTCTACTCCACCTTTTATGTTGTTTCCCAAGAGTGTGCCCCTTCCCCCTTTAAGTTCCCTTTATTTGTTATGAGTCCCTCCTTTTTTTTTTACAGGTGCTATCTTCTCCTCTGCATCATTTGTGACCCCTTTGTGTATCTGTCCCACTGGATGATAAGCTGCTTGGTCACTGGCTCCTAACACCTTCAGAGCATGCCTTTGTGTGAGTGCTTTCATGACTGGTCCCATGAAGATCCGTGTCTGAGGCTGAGACCGGTGTGACTGCAGCTCTTCACTGTCTAGCCTCATCCTTTCTGTAGTCCAAACAACAGCCACATCTTTTTTAAAATCTCAACCTTACTACATTTGCTCTGATGTATACAAACTGATTAGAAAATAGCAATAACAACAAACTTATTAGAAAATGACTTTGTAAGCAACCAGACACTCTAAAATAGCAAATATCTTGAACAAAACTGGTAATGCCAGTTAAGAGTAATAGCTATTTAAGGGGATGAGTAAATCATAGGAAGGAGGGAAATCCCATTTTCATTAAATTCTGCAAAAAAGTAAAAATAAAAATAGGCTAGGCACAAGAATAAGATAGGAATGCATGATGACTCAAAGGTGGATGTAAGAATATAAGAATGTGTATCTTCTCTGCCCTTCCCCATCTCTTATCAATGAAGGCAAAATGTAAGGGAACCAGCTGCAGGGATGCCTGATCAATGGCCTGGATCTGAAAGAATAAGCTGTGTACATTGCCTTTTGGAGCTGCTGACTTTTCTTGGGTCTAAATGTTCACCTTAGGGTCTGGAGGACCTTAACTCCAATGACCTCTTAAAAACCTAGATCTTGCTGCTTTTGAGATTAGGTAGTCTGTCCTTAGGCAGTGGTAGGTATACTGATTTCCATGCTGTGACTCTCAACTGAGGTTATAATCTTCTATGGGTAACCCTCATATTAGTTTTCTAAGTTGTGCCTACTTTCCTTTTTGAAAAAAAATGTTTTTAGTAGTTTGGTTGAGATATCCTATTGAACAGGGATTGGCAAACTTTTTCTCTAAAGGTTCAGACAGTAAATAGTTTAGGCTTTCTGGGCCCACCGTCTCAGTGACAACCCAACTGTTGTAGCATAAAAGCAGCCCTAGATAATATGGAAACAAATGACGGAGACTAAATTCCAATGAAACTTTATATTGGGTCACTGGCAAGTTGAATTTCATAACATTTCCATGTGTCATAGCCAGTCTTGTTTTGATTTGTTGAGAAAAATTGAAAATATAAAAAACACTCTGCTGGTTGGCAGTACAAAAACTAAGCAACAGGCTTGGTTGAACTCCTGGGCCATCATTGCCAACCCCTGCTATAGAAGACAACTGTTTACTGTGAAAATCTGTTCCTCCAAGTGCTGGGTGCTTCCTCTGGCCCTCACCCCGACAGCAGAATTAGGGTGCCTCTTCACATCCGTGAAGCTCAAGAAATAAGGGCAGGCCCTTCTTTCCATCTAGAATGCAGTGTGTGTACACTGGTGTTATTTCATGTATCAGATTCCTATACCAGAAAGCTCTGTCATGCCATTAATAATCTTCAGTGGAACACCTTGAAACTTGACTCGCTAAGGGCACGTTGCAAATGGGCATTAATGGCTTTTATTTCTCATTCTTGTCACCTCAGATCTAATCAGCTGTTTTGTCATTTTTAATTCCTATTTGGCAGAATTCTCCAATTTCTCTGGCCTTTCAGATAGAGGTTCAGAGGCGAGCCTAGCCCTGAGGCTCTTAGGAATGGAAGAAAGAGCAGAGCGATGGGGCTGAGTGGATGGCGGCTTTCAGCTCTGGCTGACTTGGGAGAAGGGGGAAGGTACCTAAATCCCTAAGTGACTCCTCCCCCATTCCCTCCACCTCTCTGCCAGGACTCACCCATATCCTAAAGTTTTTTTCTCTGGGAACAAGATCTTTCTTCTAAATTAGGAATAAGTTTCAAGTCTCATATTGTTCTGTGTTGGCGAGGAAGAAGATGAAGCACTGAATAAGAAGCATTTAAAATGTATGGGCTTTTTCTTATGCAGAACAATAGAGTTCTGGCCCAGTGCCCCAAAACCTGAACATCTGTACCCATCTGACTCTAAACAACCAAAGGGCCAATTTTTAATTTAAGTTTTATTTTTCCTATTTTTTTAGAGATAGTCTCACTGTGCTGCCCAGGCTAGTCTTGAACTCCTGTCCTCAAGCGGTTCTTTCACCTCAGCCTCCCTAGTACTGGGACTACAGGTACATGCCACAACACCTGATTCCAAAGGGCCACTTTTTACTATGATCTCACCTTCCTTGGAAGGCAGTAAGGAATTATGAATAATGAAAAAAACCATTAAATACAAATAAAATTACAATGAGATACAAGATCATTTAAACTAGATAAATAAAACTAATAAGAGATAAGCATGTTTTAGTGTTTATCATGTCCCAGGTCAGATGCTAAATACTTTACATATATTAGCTCATTTAATCTTCACTATACCTCAGGAATATTATTGCTTTCAATTTGTGGGTTAGAAAAGAAACTCAGAATGCAAGTAACTTCTCCAGATGCACAGCTGGTAAGTAACAGAAGCACTTTACAAAGGCAGGTCTACTTGGCCAAATCATCTCACCTCTCTGAGCCTCAATGCACTCAGTTCAGAAATGAAGCTTAAGACCATAAAATCTCTACCCTCATGTCCAACTCAAAATTCTGAGTCTATTATGTTTACCCCTCTTTCAGAATAGGGGAAAAAACTCTAAACATATAAGTTCATATGGCACCTTTAAAAAAAAAAAACTCCAAAACTAAAGTCAGTGTTTATTTAGTAAAATCTCCTATACTCATTTTACATAAACTGGGATAAAATCAAGCAATAATAAATAATGAGATCTCATACTCTGCTAGACATGAAAAAGAGACAAAATAGGGACCTCTTTTGATCTTTCCTTGCAAAAGCTTTTAAACTACCTTGAAGGGTAGGCATAAATCAGAGCAAAAAGCTTTTCAATCAAAAATTCAAGGTTCTGAATTCTTTAAAAAGGCATTATGTTTATTACAAAGTATTTATTAAGACAGAAAAATAGTTGCTACTAAGATTTTTCACCAAGCTCTCGACATTTAGGAGTTTGGCAGAGACTTGTTTGATTCATTATTTAAACATAAGCATTTTGTTTAATTCTATAACCTAAAGTAACCAATTAACTAAAGTTTCCCACTTCTGGCATGTTCCAATATTAAGTGTCAGAGTTTAGAGGGAAGAACCAGGGTCGGAATAATAAAATCCAAAGCCCTCCCTGAACACTTCCAATTCTAAGGACAAAAGATTGGAGCGATTTCTTTCCTACCAATTAAAAGCAGAAATCTAGAATCCATCCCAGCAGAGACATGGGGACTAGGAGGAAGATGAGGTCTCTAAATCACACCCAGTGATGCTAGCCAATCAGCTCACAGGGAGAAACCACCACCAACCTTCCCATAGGATACAAGCTATGACATGGAAAAAAATAAATTTAGAAAGTCAAGAGTAAGTATATGGCAGAAGACTGATTTCCCTCCCTGCCTAACAGGCCCTAGCAGAATGTCCAACTCCTAACTTCATTTATGTGCCTCATTTTGGTCTTTCAAATATTGATTTTAAAAATATTCTTCAGGAGAAAGCCACTTGGGGACCTTTAAGTTGGGGTTCACAATTGATGCATACCCAGATGTGTTTATTGCAGGATGGAAATATAGACTTTCTCCCTCTCCTCATTTCCCTCCACCTAAGTATCTCTTTATTCATTACTTTAATTACCTAATCGTAAATTTCTTTAGGGGGTTACTTAGAAAGAAAATTAGCATCAAAGCTTGGCAGTAAATTCAGGGGCTTTTGGAGACGGTCCAAACTGTTTCACCTGTGATTAATTAGATTTTTTTTTCCTTTAAGTGCCAGAAGGCTGTTGAGGTCTTTAAGCAGTTACATGACTGCTGGCGGTGCTGCAATTATGATTGATGCATGCGTCTGGAGTCTGAGGCTGCAGCCTGGCTTTTGTTGGCGGTGTGTATATGTGTGCATGTATGCGTGTGTGTGCATGCATGTGTGTGTGTGTGTGTGTGAGACAGAGGGACAGACACAGGCTTGCGTAGCAAGCACTTGGACAAACTCCAAGACTTTTAGAAACACAGTGAGGTGATTCTTTAATATTCTTGTAAGTGCAGGTCTAGAAGCTCCAAGTCAGAATCTCCTACCAAAATAGTTTAGCCATTTCAGAAATGTTGGTTTAGCAGACCTCTTCCTCACCATGCATCACTGTGGAGTCAAGCTCTTTTTATGGGGGATGCCCTGAGGAATGCATAATTTCATCAATCTATTTGCTATATATAAAGCAGAGCAGCCAAGTCTGTTTTTTAAGAGATGGGGTCTTGCTATATTGCCCAGGTTGGAGTGTACTGGCTATTCACAGGCATTATTATAGTGCACTACAGCCTCAAACTGAAGCGATCTTCCCTCCTTAGCCTCCCAAATAGCTGGGACTTCAGGCACACGCCACCATACCCGGCTCAAACCTGCTTTAAGATATACGATATAGAAATCTGGTGATTGTCTTATTAAGAGGGTCAGTTTATCATTTTTTTCTTTACTTTCTGTGTGAGAAAGGAAGAAAAGCATTCTAAAAACTATTTGACTCAGTCACAGTAGCAGTATGTGCAAATTTTTTCAACTTTTGCTGAAGTTTATCGATTTCTGAGCCCCTAGAAATTGAGATCATTATCACCTAACATATATTACTCCACATGTCCATGGCACCCATGACAGTACTTAAACAACAAATTAAATATCTGGTACTAGCTTGCCTTCTGAAGACTCAAATAAATTTTTGTCACATGAGTTTGTTACAGGGATTTCTGCCATCCTTGCCGGTGTGATTTAAAGTAGGGGTTTGCAAACTCCTTCTGTAAAACAGGGCCAGAAAGTCAATATTTTAGGCTTGTTGGCCATGAGGTCTCTGTTGCAACTCCTCAGCTGTGCCATTGTAGTGGGAAAGCAGCCATGATCAATAGGTAATGAATGGACATGGCTGTTTTCCAATAAAAGGTGTTTGCTGACCCTTGGCCTAGAGCACTGCTTTACAGACTTTAATGGGCATATGAAACACCTGGGGATCTTGTTAAACTGTAGATTCCACTTCAGGGGTCAGTGGTGGCCTGAGGCCTGCATTCCTAACACTGCCAATGGTGGTGTCGCTGCCAATGGTGGTGCCGCTGGTCCCCGGACCTCACTTTGAGCAGCAAGGCTCTGTAGTGTCTCCTTGAAATAGGTCCTTCCTTTCTATTTCCAGGACATTTCCAGTATCATTGTGGCTCAGAGAATAGAGGCAGACTCTTAGTTCATTAGAAATATTGCTGTAGGACTAGCCTATGGCTTAGACCCTTCAAATCTCAGATCTTCAGAGACTACTCTAGCACTTCGCCCCCTGGGGAGGGCCCAGATCTCTCTCTCCCGAACATCACCTTCCTTTTTTCACCTTTAAGATTGGCTGCTGAAGGTCTCACACTCCTAAATGGACAGATGGTTCCGGCTGTGGTGCAGCTGCACACGCGTCTCATCAAAACCTTTTACACAGGCTCTGCTCCCTAACTGCTAACCTTCCCTGCCTCCGCGGGGAGGGATCTAACAGCCACGCAGAGGGCCCTCTGGCCCCCGCCTAATTGGCTGCAATGCAAGAGCTAATGTAGGTTGAGAGACCAATTAACTGGGCTTGTTTCTACCAACGCTGCATCTGAACATCAATTATGCTAAACAACACGCTCTATTAAGACATTTCCCTGCCACTATCATTTGCTCTGGGACATTTCAGAGCAGGCCAGAGCTGAGCAGCTTCCCATTGCCTGCCTGAAGGGTTTCTCTCTCATCACTACAGAGAGCTGGCAGCTGGGAGTGAGGTTTTTAGAACCAAGAAAGCCACAGAGCAGGAAAACAGATGACACAAATTGGCTGCTTCATCTGGACCTCGGTCTACAGACCACGGGATTAAGGTTCAAGAAGTCGCAAAGTAGGTTGGGTGAGGGATTCTGGTAATCCTTCTACATGATCTGCCCATTCCACTTAGAACTGGAAAACACCAGGCACTGGGATGTTCAAAGGACTCTTTGCCTAAAATTTAAATAATAATGACAGGAAACTATTGTCAGAAAGAAGATAGTTGTATTTTCTTCAAGTTTAGCTAGTTTTGAATTTCCTCCCTCCCTCATCTCTTCTCAGGCTTCTTCCCTGGAATGAACTTCTTGATTTTTACATCAATACTCTGGTCTTGCACTAGCTTGATTCATTTTAGTGCACTCGGGTTGCTAAGCTCCTATGTACTGAACATGCTAAGTAATCCAACCACGTTTAAGACACAATCTCCACCCCAGAGTTAACAGTTTAGTTAACTGTTGGAAAGTTAACTCTTGGTGAGACTGAACTAATTCAGACATCAAATTTACTCAATCATTCATCCACCAACAAATATCTGCTAATCACTCATTATATTTCAGGCACTTTACTAGGCTATAAGTACTGGTCCTTCCCTGCCTAGAGTTGTCGATAGATGGAAAGGCAAGCAACCAAACAAGGAATAGTAATGCTGAGTGAAGCATGTTATCAGGACTATGAGAGAACAGCTACTAAGGGGGAGGGGTGCAAACAAAACATGACAGTACAATAAAATCATGTATGTGTATTAAACCGTTAACATGTGATATAGATTTAGAGTGGAGGGTTTTGCCCTGTCCCATTTCCCATAGTGCTTTTTTCAAGTTTCTACCACTCTACTTAAATTTTTTCAAATTTCTAGAGAAAACTGAGATCATCAGGCTTAAGCATCTTCAGTTTCCAACAATCAAAAAGCTATCTGTGTTTGTATTTATTCTCACCTCTGCTTTTCCCGTCTTGCAGGATGAGTTATTGCTCTTGTTTAAGGCCATTCCTCCACCCGTATCCTCAACTGACAATGCTCCTGTCCCCCTAGGACCTCATTGCACCTATGAATTCCTTTCTCCTTCTCCATCTGGATTGGCTCCTTTTTCATAACATAAAATCATGATCCAGCCTGTTGTCCATCTTTCAAAATGAAATCCTTCCTAACCCTGGATCTCTTTCCTTTTCTTATCTTCCAAGTCTGGAATTCTTGCTTTTGACTTGTTTTCTGTTCTGTTCACCTTCCACTTCTTGTTCTTCAAACACCTGCAATTTGGCTCCTCTTCTCCCTTCACTCCACAGAAACTGCTCTGGCCCAAGGCCTTAACAGTCTTCTCACAGCTGCACGCATGTTATTCGACTTCCTCTTTCTTAACCTAGGCCCAGTCTTTTGTCTTAATGGCCATCTAATCCTCTTACTCTCTTTGCTTATCTTCCAGTTATCCTCCTCCTTCACTGACCAATCCTTCCCCCATCCTTTGCTGACTTTTATGTCCTTGTGTACCCCCTAAATTTTGTGTTTCTATGTAAGTTTTGCCCTGGACCTCTTCTCACTTCATACTGTCCCCCAGAAATCCCCTCTAACCACCTGGTGTCAATTTTCCACCAGCTACTGACTTTCAAAATGCATTTTAGTTAACACTGCTTGTTTGAGCCTCAGCCACATCTACCTGCTGCCTGGGCATCTCAACTTGCTACAAACTTGGGTCATCAATTTTCCACCGAGACCTGCTACTCTTTCTGCATATCCTGTCTTTGCAAATAGCAATATCATCTGAAACTTGGATTTTTTTTCTTTCACCCTGACACCTCATCAATCAATAAATCCTGTCAACCCTATTTCTCTAGCATCCATTAAAGCCGTCCTCTTGTCTTGTCTCTATTCCTATGATTCCTGTCTTAGTTCAAGACTCATCATCTTTTATTTGGACAGGGACAATTAGATTACCATCTGATTTCCTTGCCTCTGATATTATTCCTGATTTTACACACTTTCCTTCTCTCTAATTTATTGCATCCAGGGTTACCTTTCTAAAATCCAAATCTGATTGTAAGGAAAAGCACACTCAAAACCTTCTTGGCTGTTCACTGCCTGCAGTGATTGTCACTCTAGAAAAGAGGCTTGGCAGAGTCACTTGAGTGGCTGCAGTGAGGGGTGAGCAGAGAGGGTAATTTAGAACTTTGAACTGTAAACACCCCCTTTCTGCCTGCTGCCCTTAGTGTTGTGCTGGCAAATGTTTAACAGTGAGCTCTCGTTTTTTTTTTTTAATTACCAAACAAAATATAAAACCCTTATCTGTAGAGTTTGCTGGTTGCCATGATATAGATACGTTTATTCCCACTGTGGCCAGTTTTAAGCTACTAACATCACTGGATTGCTCCAGCACACCACCGTTCTTTGACCATCTCATAGCCTCAACCAGAAAGACTCTACCTTTATCTGTTACATACATACTAGGCTTTCTCATAAATTGCGGAAGCCAAAACTCACAAAAACTCTGACCAAAAAAAGAAAACTACAGACCAATATCCCTGATGAATAGGAGGGAAAGGCAAAAAACTCCTCCACACAAGACTAGCAAACCGAATTTAACAGCACATAAAAAATATCCCACCACAATCACATGGAGGTTATCCTAGGAATGTAAGGATGGTTCAACATACACAAGTTAATAAACATGATTCACTGCATAAACAGAATTAAAAACAAAAATCATACGATCATCTCAATAGGCACAGAAAAAGCATTTGATAAAATGCATTCATGATTTTAAAAACCCTCAGTAAAGTAGGTATAGAAGCAATGTACCTTAAAATAATAAAAGCCATATATGACAAACCCACAGTTGATGTCATCCTGAATGGAGAAAAGTTGAACACATTTCCCCTCAGAACTGGATCAAGACAAAGAGACCCACTTTCACCACTCCTATTCAACATAGCACTGGAAGACCTAGCCAGAGCAATCAGGCAAGAGATAGAAGAAAAGGGTATCCTAACTGGAAAAGAAGAAATCAAACTGCCTCTGTATGCTGGTAATGTGATCCTCTACATAGAGAATCCCAATGACTCTTTCAGCAGACTCCTGGCCTTGATAAATGAATTCAGTAAAGTCTCAGGATACAAAATCAACATACACAAATCAGTAGCACTTCTATACACAAATAACAACCAAGTTGAGAATCAAATCTAGACCTCAATTCCATTTATAATAGCAGCCTAAAAGGTAAAATACCTAGGAATATATTTAACCAAGTGTTAGGGTTAGTTAGGTTAGTTAGTTAGGTGAAAGATCTCTACAAGGAGAACTACAAAACTCTGATGAAGGAAATTTCAGATGACACAAACAAATGGATAAAAACACTATGCTCATGGATTGGAAGAATCAACATTGTTAAAAATAATCATATTACCCAAAGTAATCTACAGATTTTACACTATTCCTCTCAAAATACCAATGTCATTTTTCACAGACTTAAACAATCCTAAAATTCATATGGAACCAAAAAAGAGCCAGAATAGCCAAAGCAATCTAGCAAGAATAAAAAGCACAAAAAAAGAAAGTTGGAAGTATCACATTACCTGACTTCAAATTATACTACAAGCCTGTAGTAACCAAAACAGCATGGTACTGGTACAAGAGCACACACATGGACCAATGCAACAGAATAAATAATCCAGAAATAAACCCAAAAACCTACAACCAACTGATCTTTGACAACGCAGACAAAAACATGTAACAAATGGTGTTTGGATAATTAGATAGTTACATGCAAAATAAAGCATGATCCCTATGTCTCCCCATATATAAAAATCAACTCAAGATAGACTAAATACTTAAATATTGGACCTGAAACCATAAAAGTCATACAAGAAAACCTAGGGAAAACTCTTCTGAACACTGGCATAGGCAAATAATTTATGGCTAAAACACCAAAGGCAAATGCAACAAAAACAAACAAGCGGGACTTAACTAATAAAAAGTTTCTGCGTGGCAAAAGAAATAACCAACAAAGCAAATAGGCAACCTACAGAATGAGAGAAGATATTCACAAGCTATACATCTGACAAAGGGCTAATATCCAGAATCTATAAAGAACTCAAGCAAATTGGCAAAAGAAAAGCAAATTACCCTATTAAAAAGTGGGCAAATTATATGAATAGACATCTCTCAGATGAAGATATACAAATGGCTAACAAACATGACAAAAATACTCGACATTCCTAATCATAAGGGAAATGCAAATTAAAAACACAATGAGATACCACCTTATACCACGCAGAATGGCCATTAATAAAAAATCATATAAACAACAGATGTTGGTGTGGATGTGGTGAAATGGAACACTTACACACTGTTAGTGGAAATGAAAATTAGTACAACCTCTATGGAAAGCACTATGGAGATTTATCAAAGAACTAAAAGTAGATCTACCATTTGATCCAGCAATCCCACTATTTGGTATCTATCTACCCAAAGAAACAGAGGCCATTATACGGAAAAGACACCTACATTCGTATGTTCATCGTAGCACAATTCACAATTGCAAAGATGTGTAATCAATCTAAATGCCCATCAACTGATCAGTGTATAATAAAAATGTGGCATATATACCATGTCATATTATTCAACCATAAAAAAGAATGAAATAATGCATTTTTGCAACTTAAATGGAATTAGAACATTATTCTAAGTGAACTAATTCAGGAACAGAAAACAAAACACCACATGTTCTCACTTATAAATGGGAGCTGAACTAAGAATCTACAAAGGCATATCGAATGGTATAATGGGCACTGGAGACTCAGAAGGGAGAGAATGGAAAAGGGTGAAGGATGAAAAAAATCACCTACCGGGTACAATGTGCACAGGTGCAGACAGTGGGTATACCACTATCCAGTGCATCCATGTCACCAAAAATTATTTGTACCCCCTAAAGCTATTGAAACAAAATGACCCAATAACTATTACATTATAAAATAAAAACATGTGCTATCATGTTTCTAAATTTAGTGTTGGAAAATCAAACTTTCCATGTGGTATTTTTATTTTTGTAGAGTTGGGGGTCTCACTATGTTGCCCAGGCTGGTCTTGAACCCCAGGCCTCAAGTGTCCCTCCCATCTTGGCCTTTCACAGTGCTGGGGTTACAGGTGTGAGACACCATGCCTAGACTTTCCCTGTGGTATTAAAGATATTTTAAGAATCCCACCCCCTAAAAACCAAAACTCTGATTAATTGTAAATGGCTGTCTAGAGGGCTCCAGTGAAACATTTTTAAATTACCTCCAGGCTCAGAGAATAGAGGGCTATAATGAATGAGTGATGTCTGCCATAGATATGAAAAGTTACAGTGACTCCATGGGCTACATATTTTTACTATAGCTACTATGTGTTAATTTGAATACAAGTTTCCTTAAGCAACTAGAAAATAGTTTGAAAACTTATAAAACAAAACCAGGACTCACTAGTCTAAAATACAAATCCTCCATACTCTGTGCTGGGTCTAATTCTTTAGCCTTATATTTTTCTGCACTTCCCCAATACTCTAAGCCTTAATTATATTGAAAAACTTGAAGTGCACTGAATACACCAAGCTTTTCCACAACTCTGTGCCTGTACTCACCCTGCTAACACTGTTTTGGGTGTGTCTTTTCATGTTCTTTCTGTCTGGAGGAATCCTACTGTAATAACTCCCAGAAAAATGTCTTCAGTTACCTGGATGCTCTAAGCAAAGCTTACCTTGTAATAAGGCATTTTTCCCTTTGCTCACCAAACTCTTGCCTAACTAGTGGAAGCCTGTAGTTCCTTTGATTTAAGAAACAGGCTGCATTGTTGTGATTGTTCAGGTAGTTCAATGAATATTTGCTTCATTGCAAATGTTGTGTGATTTGAAAAATTTGTGGGTTATCTGCACAAATGTGCCTGGCCTGAGGACGCCTGCTTGCCCTTGGCAAGAGCCATGATGAAACATGTTGATCACATGAAATAAGTATGCTGGTCTTCTCTAAACACATATACACACATAAAAGGACCATCCTCTGCCCTGCACTGTTTCTATTCTGATCAGGAGAGGTGGACTCCGAGTTCCTTCTCAGCTGACACCCCACACATCTATGTGCTATCGGCATGTACTGGGCCCTGCCTGCTAGGGTGAGAACAAACAACCCACTAGCCCTTCCTGCATGGTCCAGGGAGGTGATCGTTGTTAATAAAGTTTTCTTTTGCTTTACACATATCTGGAAGTCAGTATAAGGGCACATTTGGAAGCTCTTAGTTCTACTTTCTGAACTCGATTATTGATTTTTTTTAAAAAATGTAATTGACAAAGATTATATATATTCAAGACATACAGTGTGATTATTAATGTACATATATATTATATAACTGTTGCACTCAAATTAGTTAACACATCCATCACCATTCATGCTGTACATTAGATCCCCCGAATTTGTTCATCTTATAATTGAAAGTTTGTGCACTTTGACCAACATATCTCTATTTCTTCTACCCCAACCCCCTAATAACCACTGCTTCTCTGAGTTAGACTTTAGAGTCCACATATGAGTGAGATTGTGCAGTATTTGTCTCTTTTGCCTGGCTTATTTCACTTAGTGTTCGCCTCTAGGTTTATCCATGTTGTTGCAAATGGCAGGATTTCCTACTTTTTTATGACTGAATAATATTGCATTGTACACATACACACAAACACATTTCCACACACATAGAATTTGCAGGAAAAAATAACTATTTTCATAGCCCATGTTTTAAGCGCTATGCATTACTGCCTCCCCATTTTATTTGGCTTTTCATTTGCAAACCACTTCTCCACTGGGAGCTGGGAGCTACTTGAGGTGAGATGACTTTTTCCTCATTCTAGATTTAGCAACTGGTTCCAAGCATCACTCACAGAGGCTGAGCTAGAGTGGAGGAGTTACAAAGGACATTTTGTTACAAAATCAACAGCTCAGAGATGAAGAGTGTCTGTATCTTTCTTTCTCGATGTCCTCTTCCCTTTAGACTGTCCCAGATCTGTCTTCACCTGGCCCCTACTGTAGAGGTACCCAGTGTGAGGAAAGAGGACACAAGCTGTGGTCTGGAAAGATAGAAATTCTCATGTTTCCCTGGTCGCCTCTGGTCCACTATAGAGGAGGCTTCACATAAGCCCTACCAGGAACCAGCAAAGTCTTGGATGAACACGTGCCATGCTGTAGATGTGCTGGACTTTGGGAAGAAGCAACACTGGGCAGAAACACTGCAAATGAATGAGATGCCTGGGCTCTGTAAACAGAAGATGAGGTAGAGTCAGTCACCTTAGTAACGCTATGTGGCTGCCCTTGTGAATGCCCATTTTTCCAGAGAGAGGGCAGGGAGGTACAATAAAGGGTGGTTCCACCCCATGGGCTGACACACCACCAGCTGTTGTCCTGCAGTTGACTTGCCTGGAGGCAACCCTCCCAGGTGGCACTGCCTCTATTCCCCCCAAGCAACACACGTATAACTTTTTTATAACTGTGACCAAATGGATTACTCCTTTCCTCACAAAGATGTATGTCATTGTCAACATCAAAAACTTCCCTGCTTTGCTCTAGTAGCACATGCCTTATTGATAGAGCACCTCTGAACAACTCACTCTCACAAAGCACTTAAACCTGTGTGACTTCAAAAAGTAAGATAAGACAAGCCACATCAAGCAGTATAGCACACACCTAATATGATTATTTCTCCTCTACTCAGTGATAATAGAATTATGTAAAAGAGGCCTTGACCCAGTAAGGATTTTCTCTTCAATATCAAATCCCTGCTCTCCCCTAAATCACAACTCCTCCCCCCCTCCCCACTCTTTCTGCCTCCAAATTACTCACTGGGTAGTGCAGCATTTCTTTTTGTACCACCTGGCAAGTACAAGGGTTTCCTTATCTTTTGCTATAAAATAACAGCAAAGCGATAAAAAATGTGGTAGACTTATCTAGGACGTAATGGATGAAGAAAAACATCTATCTTAATTTATTAATTCCTCCCGAAATGCTAATTGATATCTCCAGTATGACTGCAGTCACTCTCAGTAGCTACATTTAATTTAAAGAGTGAGACTTTTGACAGCTGTCTCAGGACTCCCCCATTTCTCAATTTCCCCAGCTTGTCTGATCCTGGGAAGAGAAAGGCCCTGCCACTGGGCACTAGCAATGGTCATCGGTAGCAGCTGACTGACAGTGACCAGAACAGAACCCTTGGAGGGAAGATCCAGAAGAATTCTCAAGAACCAATTAGCTCCAGACTCAGGGTCTGCACTTCACCTTGTGGAGAGGGTAGCCCTCTTCCCCAAATTCACACCTCCCCAATCAACAGAGCCAATCTATCAACAGAGCTCAGCCCTCTCTGCCTTTAAAACTGGCTTCTTTTCTCCGTCCTGCATTTCACACATGACTGGAACTCAGATTTTTATCACCTCAATAGGAAGGCAATGTTTTTCTAACCGGGGTTGCATTAGGTTATTTCAATTTGGGATTATTAAAGTGCAAGAATAATATGACAATGCAGTGAGAAGAAGATTTGAGCATTGTTGAAATGACTTAAGAAAGTAGAAGATTCTACTAACTGTGGAACTTTTAATAGTATTCTCTAAACACATGGGTTAACAAAGGGCATACTTTCTGAAGAATATTTTCAGAAGAATTTTTTTTTTTTTTTTAGACTTCTTGGGATACTAATTTCTTGGCAGCAGGCTAGGAAGATTTCCTCTGAGTCTTGGATCAAAACATCATGTGTGAAGATGCCCAAACACAAAGTATCTTTAATGGTGATAAAACAATGAAATGCTAGTATTCTGAACTGCTTTTTTCATGTCCTTAGTGGTATGAAATTTTAGGACACATGTTCTGACAAAGAGTTCATACATTTGTTTGTGAATTAGTTATGCGAGATTTTGCAGAACTATGAAAAGTGTTTCTTTGGTATGAAATTTCATGGTTTTATTATTCAATCACTTAACTAATATCTATTCAGCATCTAATATGTGCAAACTACTATTTTAAGTGTCAAAAATACAGTAGCAAATGGGACAAATGAGATTTTTACAAAATCTCACTTAAACTCAAAACTTAAAACAAGACCTGTTAGGAAGCCAGGGAAACAGTCCAGTTGTGAAGGGATGAATTAGAGTGAACGAAGTGGTGGCAATTTAGTAGGAAATGAGTCGACAGAACCATGATAAGTTTTAGAGGCAGAAGTGACAGAATCTACTAATGGATTGGGTATAGACTTGAGGACAAAAGAGGATAAGGCCTTTTCCCTTTGGCCTGAGCAATTGGGTACATAAGGGTAGAGGTAATTGAGATGTAAAATAACAGAGGAGGAGAGAATTGGGGCCTAGGTAATGGAGAATCAGTTATTAACCCTGGGCTATATTGAATTTCAGATGCTATCAGGCATCATGGTGTTGTAGTAGACACATAAAACTCAGGGGAGATACTCGAGCTGGAGACATAAATTTTAGAGTCATATGCATTTAAAAGATAGTTAAAATTAGGGGTTTGGATGATCTCATCAAGGAAATTAATAAACATGGAAAATAAAAAGCAGCCTAGGTCTAAACTCTGGAACATTCCAGCCCTAGAGAGTAGGTAATGGGATCTATCCAATATGCCTGGGAAGGAGTGACCGGTGGAAAAGGGAGAAAAACAGGAAGGTGAGTATCATGAAAGTGAAGTGAAAGAGTTTTCAGAAGACGATGATCACGGATGTTCCTTCAGAAAAAGCTCAGGGCTTATTGAGTATGCATTGTAGATTTACTATCAAAGTAAAACTTATTTTAAGGATCCAGGACAATCGAATTTCAGAAATTCAGTAAGCTGAAATAGGATTTGCTTGCTTTGTATTTTAGAAAAACAAGGCCGACCTCACAAGTATCGCCAGATCTCAAAAATCTGTGTATTCTAATCCCATTAAATCATCAGGTGACAGCAGATTTTAATCACTACTTTATGTAGCATTGTGCAGTTGAACTCGATACTCATCACCTGACTTTCAGTCAACTGATGTCCTTGCTTGGAGGCTCTTTACTTATAGCAGATTCAAGCTCAGATAAAATTCATGTCCAAAATAAAATGACTACTTAGGAAAATTGTTAAACTATTAAGGTGTTAAACTATTGCTGTTGAACATAACTATCAACAAAGAATTTTATAATTAAGAAAATTTCTTTCAATAATGAGGATGTGATATAGATATTTAAAGAGGTATAAAACCTGTAAAAGTTTATCACTAGTCAATGGCTTAAAAAAACTTCTTAAGCAACTCTGAAGAAAAGAGAATTATTACAAAAGAACATTTTGAGATATAGGATGATAAAGTGCAGATAAACTAAAAGAAATGAATAAATTTCTAGACACTTACAACTTACCAAGACTGAATTATGAAGAAGTAGAAAATCTGAACAGACCTATAACTGGTGGGCAGATCAAATCAGTAATCAAAACTTTTAAACAACAACAACAAAAAGCCCAGGACCAGATAGCTTCACTGGTGAATTCTATCAAACAGATGAAGAACAATTAACACCAGTTTTTCTCAATTATTTCCAAAGAATTGAAGAGGACAGACACATCTAAGCTCATTTTTTGAGGTTGCCATTCCTCTGACACCAAAGCCAAAGATTCCCCAAATAAAGAAAAAAGAAAAGAAAATGAAAAACTATAAGCCCATATCACTGATGAACATAGACACAAAAATGCTAAATAAAATACTAGCAAAAAAATTAAACAGCACGTGAAAGTGATCATACACCATGCTGAAGTGAGATTTATCCCTGAGTTCACCGTACATCAGTCAATTAATGTGGCACACCACATTAATGGAATAAAGGAGACAAAAATCACACAATCATCTCAATAGATGCAGAAAAAGCATTTGATAAAATTCAACACCCTTTAATAATAATAAAAAGAAACAGCGACCAAAAATAGAAGAAAATTACCTCAACATAAGAAGACCATATATGAAAAACCTATAGCTAACACTACACTCAGTGGGGAGAAACTAAAAGCTTTTTTTTTTTTTAGATTCAAAACAAAGCAGCAAGGATACCCACTCTTACTATTTTTATTCAACATAGTATTGAAAGTCTAAGCCAGAAAAATAGGCAAAAATAAATAAGTAAACAAATGTTATCCATATCAGGAAGGAAGAAATGATGTTATCTCTGTTTGTAGTTGACAGGATTTTTTGTGTAGAAAGCCCTAAAAACTTCACAAAAAAACCTATTACACAACTGATAAATTCAGTAAAGTTGCAGAATACAAAATCAACATACAAAAATCAGTTGTATTTCTATACACTAACAATGAACTGTCTGAAAAGGAAATTAAGAAAAAAATCCCATTACCATAGTATCAAAAAGACAAATATTTAGCAATAAACTTAATCAAGGAAGTGAAAATCTTGTACATTTAAATTTTTAAACATTGATTAAATAAATTAAAGAAGATCCAAATAAATGGAACACTATCCCATGTTAATGGATTCAAAGAATTATTTTTTTTTTACTTGTAGGGCATTTGTTTATAGAGAGGCCACAGTGTTGTGCCCCTCATCACAATAACCACAGGTTCCTGTTGGGTGTGTTGTAAACAGAGGAACCATTCTTCAGGCCACCTGCTCAGAATTAATATTTTTAAAGTGGTCCTATTACCCAAAATGATCTACAGATTTAATGCAAACAATATGAAAATCCCAGGCGCATTTTTAAAAAACAAAATTAGAAAAAAACAATGCTAAAATTTACATAAAAACACAAAGTACCCTGGACCACAACAATCTTCTGAAAAAAAGAACAAAGCTGGAGGTATCACACTTCCTGATTTCAAAATATATTACAAAGTGACAGTATTAAAGCAGTATGGCACTGGCATAAAGACAGACTTACAGGCTAATGAAACAAAATAAAAAGCCTAGAAGCAAACTCCTTCACATATGGGCAACTGATATTTGACAAGAATTCACAATAGGGAGCGTATAGTCTCTTCAATAAATGGTGCTAGGAAAATTGGATATCCACTTGCAAAATAATGAAGTTTGACCCTTACTTTATACCATACACAAAAATCAACTCAAAATGGATTTAAGACTTAAGCATAAGGCCTGAAACTATAAAACTCTTAGAAGGAAATATAGGGAAAAATCTTCATGACATTAGATTTGGCAATGATTTATTGAATATGACACCAAAAGCACAAGCAACAGAAGCAAAACTAGACAAATGAGACTAAATCAAGCTTAAAACTTCTGGCAAAAGAAACAATCAACAGAGTGAAGAGAAAACCTACTCAGTGGCAGAAAGTATTTGCAAACCAAATATTGCATTTGATGAAGGGCTAATATCCAAAATATACAAGGAATTTTTCAACTCAATAACAAAAACACCAAATACCAAAATCAGCAAAGGACTTGAATAGACCCTTTTTCAAAGAAGACATAAAAATGACTAACAGGGACATGAAAAGATGGTCAACATAACTAATCATCAGGTAAATACAAACTAAAACCACAATGATATATCACCTCACACCTACTAGGATGGCTATTACCAAAACAACAAAACAAAACAGAAAGATAGCAAGCATTGATGAGAATGTAGAGAAATTAAAGCTCTGTACACTGTTGTTAAGAATGTAAAATGGTGCAGCTGCTTTCACAGTGTGGAGCTTTCAAAAAAATAACTAGAAATACCATATGATCCAGCAATCCTGCAATTGAATATTTATCCAAAGGAATTAAAAACAGGATCTCAAAGAGACATTTGCACTCTAATGTTTATTGCAGTATTATTCACAATAGCCAAGATGTGGAAACAATTTAAATGTCAATTGACAGATTAATGAATAAAGAAAATATGGTATATACATACTGTAAAATATTTTTCAGCCTTAAAAAGAAGGAAATCCTGCCATACGTGACAAGACAGATGAACCCTGAGGACATTATGCTATATGAAATAATCTAGTCACAGAAGGACAAATACTGCTAATACCATTTTTATGAAGTATATAAAATATTCAAACATGTAGAAGTAGAGTAAAATAGTAGTTGCCGGGAGCTGAGGGAGAGAAGAAATGGGGAGTTGCTTTTCAATAGGTATAGGGTTTCAGTTATGCAAGATGATTAAGTTCTGTAGACTCCTATACAACATTGTGCCTATAATTAAAAACACTGCATTGTACACCTAACATTTTGTTAAGTATTGTTACCACAGTAAAAATAAATTTAAAAAAATAATACAGTACAAATATAAAATGTTAAATCTCTAGCAAATCCAAACAAACATTGTATTTATAAAATAATCATAAAGATGATGCTTACTTTGAGATGTTTATAAAACGACTACAGGAGTTCTACTTTACCTTAGAATTTAGAAAGTCATTCAAAGATGTCACTCTCAATCTAACAACAACAAGCAAACCACCCCAGATAATCTACAAAGCAATCGCTTTTCAAGAGCCCATTGGAGGGCTGAATTTGCCAGACAACCTGGTGAACTGAAATCCAAAGTCTGATAAGACCCTCTGAAGGTAGGCAGGGTGCACAAATTTTTTCATCTTTGGCAGAACACAGAAGGGAGAAGTGGCCAGCATAATAGGTTAAAAAAAAAAAATCCAAATTTTTTTGCAATTCTGAGGGGCTACCATGACATTTTAGAATTCTCAGGAGCCCCAAACCCAAGGAGAATCTCCATGCACACACAAGTTCTTTGATGATCCTTCATTGTGTGCTCATGCAAAAGGTCTCAGAGCAGGAGACCTAAGAGAAACTTCTTAGTGGTGCACAGGTATGAATCCCCTCCCATTTCCTCAGACCCTGTCTCTCATACAAGTAAAAGCCCTTAATTGCTGAAGAAAGGACAGAAAAACCTCTTGTGCACAAGGCCTAAACAATGAATGAGATAATGCTCTGGGATGGGAGTAGAAAAAGCTTTTGACCCTAGGTAATAGGTTAGGAGGCTTTCCTGCCCAGGATCTCAGGAAAAGGCAAACTAATGCTGAGAGAGGCATAGAAACCAAATCTGTATGCTCTAAGGGAGATGCAGAAAATATCCTTACTTATAATCTCTGTGTTGAAAACAATTGAGAATAGCAAGAGGGACAAAGAATACCTGCACCACTGTTACCAGGCAAAGAGATGCACTAGGACAGAGTAAAAGAAATCTTTCTCCCATTGGGGAGGAACAGAAAATCTGCCGAGTCTAAGGATCCTGCACTGCCTACTACAAAGTTGGAGCAAGAAATGCTCTTTTGCCAAAGATCTCCCTGCGATACAAGTCAAAGATTGGCTGCCATGGGAAGGAGAGGAAGTAATACTCAGAAAACCCTAACCCTAAGGCCAAGTACATGGGGGCCTGAGTAAAGCTAGGCTAGACCAAGAGAATCCAGGACCTTTACCCTTTCAAAAGCCTTGCATCTGTTTGTTAGTAAGTGATAGCATACTAGTGCTTGGGGAGGGACAAGAGCATGAATAGAAATATTCTCTGTAGTACAGGCATGCAGGACATACAGAAAACTAAGGATGAGGAAGAAAAGTTATTCAAAACCCCACACCCAATATTTACCATGAGGTTGTAGAAACTGAAGCTGGAAGAATTTTGAGGTTTGAAAGTAAATAAAGCAGCAACAGGGCCAAAATTCAGCTCAGTTGTGGACTAAAACTCAAACTATTGGCATAAAAGAATCTATGTGCCAACTTCAGCACACATACTTCTTACCTCAACCTCTCCTGTTCTACATTCATTGTCTGGCATTCAATCAAGAGCTGTAAGACTCAAAAAAAGATACAAAGAAAATTCATTATCAAGAGAGACAGCAGTCAGAACAATTAGAGGTGGGCCTTGATGTTGGAAATATAACATGAGGACTTTAAAATAGCAATAATCTATATGTTAAAATATCTCATGGGAAGGATTAACACTGTACATGATTAGGTAGAAAATACCAACAGAAAAGTGAAAACTAAAAGAAAAAAGTCAAGATAACATAAGAAAAATAAAATTTAAAAGATCAAAAATTTTAATGATGGGTGTATCAAAATTTGTATGCAATGAGTGTAAAGAATAAAATAATTTAAAAAGAGACCAACCAAATGATTAAAACTGAAATATAAGGGAAAAATAGTTAAACAAAAAACATGCAAACTAGCAAAAACTGAAAAGAATATCCAAAATTGGAATAATGCTAGATGACGAAGATATGTGTAATTGGATCCCAGAAGGAAAATTGAGGAAATGAGGCAAAAACAATATTCGAAGAGATAATGGCTAAAATTTTCCAAATTTAATGAAAGAAAACAAATCACAAATTTAAGAGTTTCAGAGAAGTACAAGCAGGACAAACACACAAACACACAAAACTTCTTACCTAGGCACATCATAGTTAAACTGCTGAAAATCAAAGATAACGAGAACATTAGGAAGGCAACCAGAGAATAAAGAAACTATACTAAGGAATAAAGACAAGATGCTGAAAATAATCATTTATGAATGATCATAACACAAATGTCTCCTATACTATTTCTAAAATTTTATTCCTCAAAATTAAAATGATAATAAGTTAAAGAATCTATTGAAATAGTGAGAAGTCCTGAAGCATGGTTTCTAGCATGAGTCCTTTTAGGTTCTTCTTGTTCTCTCTTTTTAATGGACATTCCTCTGAAAGTTATTATTCCTTAAAAATCTCTAAATGTTGCCAATTATATGTAGGCTTATGTCACTATTTTTTTAAAATAAATTTTAATTCTAGACATGAACAAGTCATTTACTAGAGTGATTATACCCTGGGGAACAAGAAATACTCAGCCATACCAAAGATTACTAGACTTCTGGATATGGCCTTACTCTAATCCTAATTCCTAACAACCCAAAATGCTATAGTGGTGCACCAGTCAAAGTGGAAGCTTACAATGACAAGGTAGTGGGTAGATTCTCAACCAGAGTCTAACTCTCATTGAGTTCAGTTGGTATGTGCTACAACCCTTGCTTTTACCTACCCCCTCACCCCTCCACGTGTAGCTCCTGCATCCATAATTATCATAATTACCCCATGTACTTACCCCATGTGTCCAAAGTGCCACTGTACAAATTCCATGGGAATTGGCAGAATTTGTTCAATGACACTTTGGACACATGGGGTAAGTACAATTATGATAAAAAGTGCTAAGTGGTAATCTCTGAAATTTCCCCTTTCTACCAAGATGATAAACCAGGAATAACACATCTCATACAGAAGTACTTTAGATATTATGTTTACTCTCAAAATATACTTTTTGACAAATTATACCTTTCAAGAAATTTTTCCAACTTATCTAAATTGCTAATTTTATTATATAAAATTGTTCATATCTCTTTACTATGTAAAAATCTAGAAAGATTTTTTTTCATTCTAAATTCTAATACTGATCATTTCTGCCTTCTTTGTTTTTTCCTACTAAATCTTATTAGGGGTTAATCAATTTTATTAATATTAGCAAAGATAATGACTTTGACTTTTTTTATATTTTATTTTTAACTTTAAAATTTTTTTTTATTTTTAAATTGTGGGTTACAATTCAGGGTTAGGTATACAAATATTCATTGTGCAGGTACCCTTGTTGATGAGGTGTGTCCCCCTTCCCCAGGCAGATTTCCACTACTGTCGATCCCACCTGACTTTTGGTTTTTAATTTTTTCCTCTATTTTATCTTTTTTAAATTCTATTAATTTCTGTTCTTTTATTTTATATCACTTACTTTGGTTTCAAATTCCTTTATTTTTTATGACTTATTGTGAATGATACCTAGATTCTTAACTTTGTCTTTCTTCTTTTCTTTAGAAAGCAGGATTTATTCAGAGGACAGAAAAGTTCCCACAATGAGAGGGGACCTGAAGGGGTTGCCCAACTTTGTCTTCTTTCTTTTTAAATATTGCCATTTAAGTCTACAAATGTCCTGCTAATTAGAAATTTAACATTTCTTAGGTTTTTCATATAATATTTTCATTATAATTCAATTCTCAATTTTCTTTTTTTTTCTCATCAATCTCTAGATTTTTCAGAAGTGTGTTGCTTAATTTCCAGCCATTTAGGAGGCTTCCTAATTTTTAAGAATTGATCTAAATTTAATTTTTTGTTATTAGAAAATACACTTCAAATAATTTTAGTTCTTAGAAATTCATTAGCATGTTTCTTTTTACTCAAATATGATCAAATTATGATAAATATTCCATTTGCTCTTGGAAAAAATGCTTACTCAGTAGTTTTTCTGTTTTTTGTTGTTGTTGGAAAGGAGTGTCAGTTAGAAGCCTGAATATACTTGTCTAAGGTTGATTTATTCAATTATGCTACTTAAGCCTTACATATCTTTACTGATTTTTTCCCCCTAAATCTATCAATTACCAAGAAATGTTTGTTAAAATATCTCACTTTGTGTATTTATTTAGTTTTTCCTGTTTAAAATATTTTAAAGACCTATTATTAGCTAAGTAAACTTAAGACTTTTTAATTTTCTCATTGAATTAACACATTTATCATCATAAAATGTACCTCAATATTTCCATTAATGTTTCTTACTTTCAAGTTCATGTTATATTCTACTAGTATAGCTAAACCAGTGTCTTTATATTTTTATTGGATTCAATTTCTATCCTTCATTTTTAATTTCATGTCATATATTTAAGCTGTGTCTCATAAGCGTGATATAGTTTGGGTTTGATTATTCAATCTGAAAATTATTACTTTTTGAGTAAATAGTGAATTTTATTTTTAAAATTAACAACTTTGCTATTTCATTACTATTTGCCTTTTGCTTTTTTTTTGCTTTTTTGCCTTAATTTTGACCAATCATGATTTTTTCCATTTTGCTTTTTCATAGTTTATCATGCATTCTTTTTATTATTTACTTAATGTTTACCCAATAAATTATAATGTATATACTTCGCTTGCTATAAATTAATATTTTCACCAGTGTTTTTTACATTTTCCAGCAATGTACAAACCTTAGATTTCTTTAATGCCATATACCAACACCCATGCTTTTTATTTTAAATCTTACAAGATAATATTACTATTATTAAACATAAACAATACTAATTGTATTTATTGACATGTTTATCAATTTCTTGCTCTTCAGTCAATACTGTAGTTTTGTACAACCATTTATGAGTCTCTACTTTTTATTAAATAATTACTTCAAGTATTTATTTTAGTAAAAGTCTGCAGGTGATACATTCTCTTTTTCTGTGTATCTGATATTGTTTGCATTTTCCATTTATTTGTTTATTTATTTATTCATTTATTTATTTATTTATTTTTTGAGTTGGAGTCTCACTCTGTCGCCCAGACTGGAGCGCAGTGGCCACTCCCGGCCACCACAGCCTCGACCTGCTGGGCTCCAGAGATCCTTCCGCCTCAGCCTTCCAAGTAGCCGGAACTACAGGCGTGCGCTATCATGCCCGGCTGATTTTTTGATTTATTGTGGAGATGAGGTCTTGCTGCCCAGGTGGATCTCGAACCCGTGGACTCAGGCAATCTACTCACCTCAGCCTCCCAAAGGCGCGGGATTACAGGCTGAGCCACTGAGCCCGGCTTCCCTTTATTTAAAAGGATATTTTCACTGGGTATAGAATGCTAGGTGGTCATTTTTCTTCTTTTTTTTAGACCTTTAAATGTGTTTTTCCACTGTCCCATGACTTCCATTGTTTCAATTAAAAAGTTAGTCCCTGTAAGGCCGGAGGTACCGGAGGGCAGTGTGGGCCTTAACAAGATGGCTCCAACCCGGACCAGGAGAACAATGGGTGAGAGTGAGCCAGCAAAAATGAGTGACCAGAACTAAGACTCCAGCCGCAAAGCCAGCCAGTACCTGTTACAGTGACTCTAGCAACCCCATTCAGCCAATCGCCAGCAGACATGACAGCTGTCCCAACCAGTGATTGCTCTCCCCGACCCTCTCACAGCTTTCTCAGTGTGCCCTTTATAAACCCGTCGCCCATCTTGCTAGGCGCGACTTCGCTGGCCCACAGCTACATGAACCAGTGAACCTCACCCAGGACTGCGCTAAAAAATTTTTCTTGGCTCCTTTGTTGCCGTTTCACCTGGTCTGGTTTCATTTACCTTACATTTGGTGCCAAAACCTGGGAGGAAGGTGTGGGCCCCAGCGGGCTCCCTCCTCCTCTCCCGATCCGGGACCTCTCTCAGGAACAGGACCTGGCCCCAGGACCCCAGACAATGTGGTGAGTCCCTCACTTTCCCTGACTTCTCCTCCTACCCTCCGGGGTGCCCAGTCCAAAATCGCAGCTGCGTCTGGGCTCACCCCTCCGGCACGGTGCCTTTGGCTCTGGTGTAGTGGAGATGTCCCTATCTCCAGATCGCCAACACTATAAAGGAAGCGGATCTTCCTTTCCATCCCTATTCTGAGTGGGTCTGGGATGCTGGGCTCGCTTGTTTAGGGACCCGGGAACAGAGGTTGTGGCCATGGGAAACCAGCCTTCTAAAACTGAGGCTCAGACCCCCTTGCAGTGTCTCATATCTAATCTGGCTACTCTGGGGTTGTCTGAGGATATCCGTAAATGGAAGCTAATCTTCCTTTCCTCCCAGGCCTGGCCCCAATATCCTCTGGACAATCAGTCTCGCTGACCCCCCAAGGGAACTTTCGATTTTGGCCTCCTCACCGATCTCAGCAATTATTGTCACTGGAATGGGAAATGGCCCAAGGTCCCCTATATCCAGGCCTTTTGGGCATTGCGCTCCCACCCAGACCTCTGCATCAAATGTTCCTCGGCCCAGGTCCTCCTGGCCAAATCCCCTGATAGGGGCTATCAGCCTCTCCTGCATCGGAATCTTCCTTTGCAGATCCTCCAGAGGACCTTGGCCTTCCCCCTCCAGCTCCTATGCCTCCTTCTCCTCCGCTCCCATCCACCTCTTCTCAAAGGTCTGCTCTTTCTCAACCTCCTTCTTATCCGACCTCCTGTGCCCAGACCTCTTCCACTCAGGTCCCTCCAGTGTCTGCTCCTACCTTACCTCCCATCCCACCTCCCCAATATCCAACTCTTCTCAGCCTGCCATCTCTAATTCCTTTGTCCTCAGCTCCAGTTGTTCTGGGCTCCCCTCCCCCATCCACTTCCATCCCTGCTGCCACAGAGGCACCGCCTCCCTCCTCTTGTCCTGTTGATGTCATGCCTGACTCCTCTGTTTCTGGCTCTGCCCCAGTCACCCACAAGCTGTACCCTCCTCTTCCATCATCACTGCCATCTTGGCCTCTTTCCACCTCGTTCCCTACTCTCACCCCGCTACCATCTTACAATCCTACACCGCCCTCTAAATGGACCAGCCCTCCAGTTACCAGGTCCCAGGCCCAGTTACGGGCCCCTCTCCGGGAGGTGGCAGGTGCTGAGGGACTGGTTTGGGTACATGTTCCCTTCTCCCTGGGGGACTTGTCCCAGATTGAAAAGCACCTAGGCTCCTACTCTGCCAACCCGACTGCCTACACCAAAGAGTTTTGATACCTCACTCAGGCATACGAGCTCATGTAGCATGACCTCCACGTGGTTTTAACCTCCACCCTCACTCCCGAGGAGTGCAATAGCATCACCTCAGCAGCTCGGGACTATGCTGATCAGGTACATAACTCCAACCATTCTTTGCTGGTCGGGGCCACGGTGGTGCCTGCCGAGGACCCACAATGGAACTATCAGGATGGTGCTATAGGTAGGACTAGGAGGGATCAGATGGTCCACTGCCTTATTGCAGGGATGGAAAAGGTGGCTCAAAAAGTCGTTAACTATGACAAACTGAGGGAGATCACACAGGGGCCTAACGAAAACCCAGCCTCTTTCCTTAATCGTTTAACAGAGGCTCTTACCCTTCACACTCATTTGGACCCTTCCTCACCACTGGGGTCCACAGTCTTAGCTACCCACTTTATTACCCAGTCTGCTCCAGACATCTGGTGCAAGCTTAAAAAGGTGGAGGAGGGACCCCAGACTCCACTCCGAGACCTGGTGAATACGGCCTTTAAAGTTTATAATGGAGGCGGACGGGGCAAGATGGCGACGGCATAGGTGAACTGCTGAGATTCTCTGAACGGACCAAGACTGCAAACTGCTGAATAGACAGACTGTAAAGCAGAGGGAAAAGTGAACAAAACCAAAAGACCCTCATAAGGAAGAACAGGTCATTGCAGAAGAGAAATAAAAGCAACCCCACCTTCCCTCAAAAACAGAATTGAAGAGGGGGAGGGAAAGGGGTAAAGGGAGAAAAATCTACAGAAATGAAGAAAAACCAAAAGAAGAGTATGGGTCTCTCCCAGACGCCTGGGAGAGCAGACACCAAGAAAATTGACTTTGGAATACAAACAATGAAAAGTCCCCAGAATGAAGGGTCTCAAAATGCAAATGTAGATATCAAAACAATAATGGAGAGACTAAAAAGAATTGAGGAGACACAAGAAGAAACTAGGAAGGAGCTGATATCTGAGATAACAGTAATAAAGAATACTGTGAATGAAATAAATAACAAATTGATAAGCATGGAAAGCAGAATTACCCAAGCAGAAGAAAGAATCTCAGAGCTTGAGGACCAAAATATAGAAATAACCCAAACTCTTAAAAACACAGAAAATAAGCTAAAAAAGACAGAACAAAACCTTCAAGAGATGAGTGACTACCTCAAGAGGCCTAACCTAAGAATAATCGGACTCCCTGAGGCAGAAAGAGAAACAGAGACCACATTGGAACAAACTTTCCACAAGATCATTCAAGAAAATTTCCCTTATCTAATCAGTGATACAAAGATTCAAACACAAGAGATTCAGAGAACCCCCGCAAGACAACAAATGAGAAGATCAACTCCTAGACACATAATAATTCGCCTAAATAAAGTAGGCACAAAAGAAAAAATCCTAAGGCAGCAAGAGAAAAAGGCCAGATCACCCACCATGGAAGACCAATCAGAATAGCAGCAGATTTATATGCAGAAACCCTGCAGGTTAGGAGAGCTTGAGAGCCCTATCTTCAAAGTCGTAAAGGATAAACAACTTCAACTAAGAATAACCTACCCAGCCAAGCTAAGCTTCATCAGTGAGGGAGAATTAAAATCTTTCCCAGATATCCAATCCCTAAGAACTTATGCAGCCACAAAACCATCTCTACATGAAACACTTAAGAAAGTACTAAACATAGAAGAAAAGGAAAAAAGAACAACGTTCTTCACAAGAGTACAGGGAAAAGAATAAAATATACACGAACCAATCCCAAAAGCAAAAGAAAGACAAAAAAAAAAAAAGAAAAGAAAAAAGAAAAAACCAAGTGGAAGAACAATAACTCAATAAGAACTCCATGATAGGGATGAACTCTCACATTTCAATAATTAGTCTGAATGTGAATGGACTAAACGCACCACTGAAAAGACATAGAATGACAAAATGGATAAAATATCACCAGGCAACAATATACTGCCTTCAAGAGACCCATCTCACTAGAAAGGACATACACAGACTCAAAGTAAGAGGATGGGAAACAAATTTTCAGGCGAATGGAACACAAAAGAAAGGAGGAGTCGCGATCCTAATTTCAGACAAAATACCATTTAAGCTATCAAAAATTAAAAAAGATACAGAGGGCCACTACATAATGATAAATGGTTCACTCCATCAACAAGAAATATCTATCCTAAACATATATGCACCCAACATAGGCGCACCAACATTCATAAAGCAACTTCTAGGAAAACTAAAGAAAGACATTGACTCT
>NW_007065609.1:0-314 GCF_000164805.1 Carlito syrichta
ATTCCGTTACTCTCCATTCCATTCCATTCCATTCCATTCCGTTATTCTCCATTCCATTCCAGTCTCTTCCGTTTCGTTACTTTCCATTCCATTCAATTCCATTCCATTGCATTCCATTTCATTCCGTTGCTCGCCTTTCCATTCCATTCCATTCCATTCCGCTTCTATCCATTCCATTCCATTCCATTCCATTCCATTCCACTCAGTTACTCTCCATTCCATTCCATTCCATTCCATTCCATTCCACTCAGTTACTCTCCATTCCATTCCATTCCATTTCATTACACTCCATTCTATTTCTCTTCATTCCATTC
>NW_007065610.1:0-1073 GCF_000164805.1 Carlito syrichta
ATTCACAGTAGCCACAAAAAAATGAAATACCTCAGCGTCTTCCAAACCAGAGAAGTGAAAGACCTTTACAATGAGAACTACAAAACACTGCTCAAAGAAATCCAAGAAACCACAAACAAATGGAAAAATATTCCATGCTCATGGATAGGAAGAATCTACATTGTTAAAATGTCCACCCATTACCACAGGCAATCTACAGATTCAATGCAATACCCATTCAGTTACCAATACCATTCCTCTCAGACCTGGAAATGACAATACAGAAATTCATATGGAAACATAAATGTCCACGAATAGCCAAAAGAAACAAAGCAAGAGGTATCACACTTTCAGACTTCAAAGTCTACTATAAGGCTATAGTAATCAAAACAACCTGGAATTGCTACAGGAACAGGTACATAGACCAATTGAACAAGATAGAAATTCCAGAAGCAAAGCCTCAATTCCTCGACCAACTCATTTTTGACAAAGCCTCCAACAACCACCACTGGGGAGAGGAGAACCTATTCAGTAAATGTTGCTGGGGAAACTGGCTGACCACATGCAGAAGACTGAAACAGGACCCCTATCTGTCAGCATACACAAAAATTAACTCTAAATGGATCAAAGATCTAAACCTAAAACCTCAAACTATAAGAATCTTAGAATGTGCAGGAGACACCCTTATGGAAATTGGAACTGGGAATCAATTTCTATTCAGAACCCTAAAGGCCAATACCTTAAGAAATAAGATAGACAAGTGGGACCTCATCAAACTAATGAGCTCCTGCAAAGCAAAACAAACCATCAAGAGAGCAGGAAGACAGCCCACAGAATGGGAAAAAAAATTTGCCAACTGTATATCTGACAAAGGCCTAACATCTAGGACCTACAAGGAACTCAAATGCACCGAAAGGAAAAAAAACAAATAGCCCCTTTAAAAAGTGGGCAAAAGACATGAATAGACACTTCTCAAAAGAAGATATATGGGCAGTCGACAGACACATGAAAAAGTGCTCAACCTCACTCATCATCAGAGAAATGCAAATCAAAACCACATTGAGATACCACCTAACCCCTGTAAGAATGGCCAT
>NW_007065611.1:0-465 GCF_000164805.1 Carlito syrichta
GATACCCCTGATTGCCTTCTCTTCTCTGATTGCTCTAGCCAGGACTTCCAATACTATATTGAACAGGAGAGATGAGAGTGGGCATCCGTGTCTTGTTCCCGTTTTCAGGGGAAATGTTTCCAATTTTTGTCCATTTAGGAGTTTGCTGGCTGTGGGTTTCTCATAGATGGTTTTTATTATTTTGAGGTATGTTCTCCGTATGCCTAGATGTTCGAGGGTTTTTATCAAGAAGGGGTGCTTGATTTTATCAAAAGTTTTTTCTGTATCTAATGATATAATCATGTGGTTTCTGTTTTGACATCTGTTGGTGTATTTAATTGCATTTATGGTTTTACGAATGTTGAACCAGCCTTGCATCCCAGGGATGAAGCCTACTTGGTCATGATGGATGAGTTTTGAGATATGATGTTGAATCCGGTTTGCTAGGATCTTGTTGAGAATTTTAGCATCTATGTTCATCAAAGA
>NW_007065612.1:0-305 GCF_000164805.1 Carlito syrichta
CCAGTTTTCCCAGCACAATTTACTGAATAGGTTCTCCTCTCCCCAGTGGTAGGTGGTAGAGGCTTTGTCGAAGACGAGTTGGTTGAGGGATTGAGGTTTTGCTTCTGGAATCTCAATTCTACTCCATTGATCTGTATGCCTGTTCCTGTACCAATACCAAGCTGTTTTGATTCTATAGCTTTATAGTAAAGTTTGAAGTCTGGTAATGTGATACCACCTACTTTGTTTTTTTTGCTGAGGATTGTTATGGCTATTCTTGGATGTTTGTGTTGCCATATGAATTCCTGTGTTGTTTTTTCTAGGTC
>NW_007065613.1:0-515 GCF_000164805.1 Carlito syrichta
TGTGGTACATATACATGATGGAATACTACGCAGTCATAAAAAAGAACAAAATCATGAATTTCACAGCAACCTGGATGGAACTAGAGTCTATGTTACTGAGTGACCTCTCACAGAAAGAAAGATCTGAGTATCACATGTTTTTACTCATATAATGGACCTTGAACATCCAATGTAATACTATAAGAAAATGACTGACAGTAGTGGGAAACTATGGGGTAGGGGGAGATGGGATTAATGGTAGCAAATTTCTCTCTGGGGACGGGGCAACACCTCTTATCAACAAGGGTGCCTGAATGAAACGTATTTGTATACCTAACCCTTAACTGTACCCCACAATATCATAATAAAAAAAATAAAATGACGGATAGTGGTGGGAAACCATGGGAGGGTGAGGGGGGAAGGGAGATGGGATTAATGGTAGTAACCTTCTGTCTGGGGATGGGGAGACACCTCTTATCAACAAGGGTGCCTGAACGAAGCATATTTGTATACCTAACTCTTAACTGTACCCCACA
>NW_007065614.1:0-894 GCF_000164805.1 Carlito syrichta
TCCAGCACCCCTTCTTGATAAAAACCCTTGAACATCTAGGCATATGGGGAACATACCTCACAGTAGTAAAAAGCCATCTACAAGAAACCCACAGCCAGCATACTCCTAAATGGACAAAAATTGGAACCATTTCCCCTGAAAACTAGAACAAGACAAAGATGTCCACTCTCACCCCTCCTGTTCAATATAGTATTGGAAGTCCTGGCTAGAGTGATCAGAGAAGATAAGGCAATCAGGGGTATCCAAATAGGAAAAGAGGAAGTCAAATTATCTCTCTTTGCAGATGACATGATCGTATACCTTGAAAACCCAAGAGGATCTGTCAAAAACCTCCTTACACTGATAAAGGCCTTCGGCAAAGTCTCAGGATATAAAATAAATGTGCAAAAGACAATCGCATTTCTTTACACCAATAATAAACAAACAGAAACCCAAATAAGAAGCACAATTCCATTCACAATAGCCACCAAAAAAAATGAAATACCTTGACATCTTCCTAACCAGAAACGTAAAAGACCTTTACAATGAAAACTACAAAACTCTGCTCAAAGAAATCAAAGATTTCTGCCCAAAGAAATCAAACAAGTGGAAAAATATCCCATGCTCATGGATTGGAAGAATCAACATTGTGAAGATGTCCATCTTACCTAAGGCAATCTACAGATTCAATGCATTACCTATCAAATTACCAGCAACATTCTTCTCAGACCTAGAAAAAACAACACAGAAATGCATATGGAAACACACACGACCAAGAATAACCAGAACAATCCTCAGAAGAAAAAAAAAAAAATCAGGTTGTGTCACATTACCAGACTTCAAACTACTATAAAGCTACAATCATCAAAACAGCTTGGTATTGGTATAGGTACAGGCATATAGATCAATGGAATA
>NW_007065615.1:0-2831 GCF_000164805.1 Carlito syrichta
TACCCACCATTCCATTCCATTCCATTACTTTCCATTACATTACATTCCCTTCCGTTATTCTCCATTCCATTCCATTCCATTCCGTTCCTCTCCATTCAATTACTTTCCATTCCGTTACTCTCCATTGCATTTCATTCCATCCCATTTCATTCAATTCCGTAACTCTCCTTTCCATTCCATTCCATTACCAATCATTCCAATCCATTCCAGTCCGTTCCATTTCTCTCCATTCCATTCCATGCCGTTAGACTCTATTCCTTTGCTCTCCACTCCAATCCATTTCATTCCTTTCTATTCCAGTCCATTACTCTCCATTCCATTCCATTCCATATCATTCTGTTCAATTCAGTTACTCTCCAATCCTTTCCTTTCCATTCCAATCCATTCTGTTACTCTCCCTGCCATTCCAATCCATGCCACTCCATTCCAATCCAATCCGTTACTCTCCATTCCATTGCATTCCACTGCATTCCGTTACTCTCCATTCCATTCCATTCCATTCCATTACTCTCCATTCCATTCCATTCCGTTACTCTCCATTCCATACCATTCCTTTCCGTTACTCTTCATTCCTTTCCATTCCATTGCATTCCATTACACTCCATTCAATTCCATTCCATTCCATTGGTCTCCATTCAATTCCATTTCTTTCCTTTACATTCCATTCCATTACTCACCATTCCATACCATTGCATTACACCACTCTTCATTCAATTCCATTTCACTCCATTCCGTTACTCTCCATTCCATTCCATTTTGTTACTCTCCATTCCATTCCAATCCAATCCGTTACACTCCATTCCATTCTATTCCATTTCATTGCATTCCGTTACTCTCCATTCCATTCCATTTCATTCCGTTACTCTCCATTCCATTCCATTCCGTTACTCTCCATTCCATACCATTCCTTTCCGTTACTCTCCATTCCATTCCGTTACTCTCTATTCCATTCCATTACATCCCATTCCATTCCATTCCATTACACTCCATTCCATTTCATTCCTTTCCATTCCATTTCATTACTCTCCTTTCCATTCCATTCCATTTCATTCCACTCCTCTATATTCCATTCTGTTACTCTTCATTCCATTCCATACCATTCCTTCCATTAAAGTTCCTTCCATTCCTTTCCATTCCATTCCGTTACTCTCCATTCCATTTCATTCCATTCCTTTCCGTTACTCTCCAATCCATTCCGTTACATTCATTTCCATTCCATCCCATTCCATTCCATGACTCTCCATTCCATTCCATTACTTTCCGTTACTATCCATTCCATTTCATTCCAGTCCATTTCGTTACTCTCCATTCCATTCCATTCCATTCCATTCCTTTCCATTCTATTACACTACATTACATTACGTTACTCTCCATTCCATTCCATTACATCAAATTCTATTTTAATCCGTTATTGTCCATTCCATTCCATTCCATTCTGTTACTCTTCATTCCATTCCACTCCATTCCATTCCTTTCCATTACATTACATTCCGTTACTATCCATGCAATTCCATTACACTCCATTCCATTCCATTCCATTCTATTCCATTCCAATCCTTTACTCTCCTTTCCATTCCTTTCCCTTACTCTCCATTCTATTCCAATCCATTCCATTACTCTCAATTCCATTCCTTTCCATTATTCTCCATTCCATTCTGTTACTCTCCATTCCGTTCCACTCCATTTCCTCCCATTCCATTCCGTTACTATCCATTACATTCCATTCAATTCCATTCCAATCCGTTACTATCCATTCCATTCCATTCCATTCCATTTCATTACATTATGTTAGTCTCATTTCCATTCCATTCCATTCCTTTATTCTTCATTCCATTCCATTCTATTCCTTTTCATTTCATTTTTTTCCTCTCCATTCCATTCCATTCCATTCCATTCCCCTACTATCCTTTCCATTCCACTCCATTTCAGTGCATTCCATTCTGTTACTCTCCATTCCATTCAGTTACCTTCCATTCCATTCCATTCCATTCCATTCCATTCCATGACTCTCCATTCCATTCCATTTTTTTCTGTTACTATCCATTCCATTCCGTTACTCTCCATTCCATTCCATTCCTTTTCGTTACTCTCCATTCCCTTCCATTCCTTTCCGTTACTCTCCATTCCATTCCATTCCTTTCTGTTACACTCATTCAATTCCATTCCTTTGCGTTACTATCCATTCAATTCCATTTCTTTCAATTACACTCCATTCCATTCCATTCCATTACCCACCATTCCAAACCATTGCATTCCATCACTCTTCATTCCATTTCATTTCACACCATTCCGTTACTCTCCATTCAATTCCATTCAGGTACTATCCATTCAATTCCTTTCCATTCTGTTACTCCCCATTCCATTACGCTACACTACATTCCAATACATTACATCCAATTCCATTCCATTCTGTTACACTCCATTCCATTGCATTTCATTCAATTCCATTCTGTTACTCTCCATTGCATTCCACTCCATTCCATTCCATTCCATTCCATTCCACTTCGTTACTATCCATTCCATTCAATTACACTCCATTGCATTCCATTCCATTCCATTCCGTTACTCTCCATTCAATTCCATTCCTTTCTGTTACTCTCCATTCCATTCCATTCCATTTCATTTCATTCCATTCTGTTACACTCCATTCCATTCTATTCCATTCCATTCCATTCCGTTACTATCATTTCCATTCCATTTCTTGCAGTTACTAACCATTCCACTCCATCCCATTCTATTCCATTACTCTTCATTCTATTTCATACCATTCTCTTACTCTCCATTCTGTTCCATCCATTCCATTCCATTCCTTTCCATTCCTTTCCATTCCA
>NW_007065616.1:0-448 GCF_000164805.1 Carlito syrichta
TGTTGGTGAACACCAGAATCTGCAGAGAGATTTTGAATCACAGCTCCCCCCTTAATTAAATCCCAAAACTACAAAAAGGACTGCCCTCAACCCACACTCCAACTCCAGAACTGAACAAAGCAAGAGGACATATATTAGGAAGAATAGGAGATTGAACAAACAGAAGTAAAAGTAACCCCTCCACCCCTGAATAACAGAATTAAAGAAGACAGGGAAGTGGAGGGAAGGGAAAAGTAGGGAGGGAAAATCTGCACAAAAGAAGGAAAACCAAAAGAAGAACACAGGGCTCACACAGACCCCTGAGAAAACAGACTTCGGAACACAAACAATGAAGAGCCCCCAGAATGACTGGTCCCAAGCAACAAATCCAGACATCAAGGCATTAATAGAGAGAATTAAAAAAATTGAGGAGAGACAAGAGGAAAATAGGAAGGAGCTGATGACAGAA
>NW_007065617.1:0-1578 GCF_000164805.1 Carlito syrichta
AGACCTCAAAAACCCTAATTTCAGCAGAAGAATCCAGATCACCAAAATAAAAGCCCAAATCCAGGACATAGAAGACAAAAAGATAATACAAAAAATCAATGAAACAAAAAGCTGTTCTTCGAAAGGATAAACAAGACTGATGGTCCCCTAGCTAGACTGACCAAGAAAAAATGAGAAAAAACTCAAATAAGCAAAATCAGAAACACAAAAGATGAAGTCACATCTGGCCCTGAAGAAATACAAAAGACCATTAGAGACTACTATGTACACTTGTATGGAAACAAACTTGAAGACCTTAAGGAAATGGATGACTTTCTGACATCACACAGCCACCTACGTTGGAACAAGAAGAAATTGAGACCCTAAATAGACCAATAACAATCAAGGAAATCGACTACGTAATAAGAAAACTACCTACAAAAAAAAAGCCCTGGTCCAGATGGCTTTCCCACAGAATTCTACAGGACATTTAAGGAGGAGCTGCTACCAATCCTACTGAAGGTATTTCAGGTGATTGAAAAAAATGGAACTCTCCCCAAATCATTTTACGAAGCCAACATCACATTGATACCCAAGCCAGGTAAAGATCCAACAAAGAAAGAGAACTACAGGCCAATATCTTTGATGAAGATAGATGCTAAAATTCTCAACAAGATCCTAGCAAACCGGATGCAACAAAACATCTCAAAAATCATCCATCATGACCAAGTAGGCTTCATTCCTGGAATGCAAGTCTGGTTCAACATTCATAAAACCATAAATGTAATTAAATACATCAAGAAATGTCAAAACAAATACCACATAATTATATCATTAGATGCAGAAAAAGCTTTTAATAAAATTCAGCACCACTTCTTGATAAAAACCCTCGAACATCTAGGCATATGGGGAACATACCTCAAAATAGTAAACGCCATCTACAAGAAACCCACAGTCAGCATACTCCTAAACTGAAAAAAAATTGGAAACATTTCCCTGGAAAAGTGGAACAAGACAAGGATGCCCACTCTCACCCCTCCTGTTCAACATAGTATTGGAAGTCCTGGCTCAAGCAATCAGAGAAGAGAAAGTAATCAGGGGTATCCAAATAGGAAAAGAGGAAGTCAAGTTATCTCTCTTTGCAGATGATATAATTGTGTACCTTGAAAACCTAAAAGAATCTGTCAAAAACCTCCTTACACTGATAAAGGCCTTTGGCAAAGTCTCAGGATACAAAATAAATGTGCAAAAGACAATCGTATTTCTTTACACCAATAATAAACAAACAGAAACCCAAATAAAAAGCACTATTCCATTCACAATAGCCACAAAAAAAATTAAATACCTCGGCATCTTCCTAACCAGAGATGTGAAAGACCTTTACAATGAGAACTACAAAACACTGCTCAAAGAAATCAAAGATGACACAAACAAGTGGAAAAATATCCCATGCTCATGGATTGGAAGAATCAACATTGTGAAGATGTCCATCTTACCTAAAGGCAATCTACAAATTCAATGCAATACCCATCAAATTTCCAGCAACATTCTTCTCAGACCTAGAAAAAACAACACAGGAATCCATATGGAAACACAAAC
>NW_007065618.1:0-3718 GCF_000164805.1 Carlito syrichta
CATGAATGATCATGAATAGCCAAAAGAATCTTATCAAAAGAAACAAAGCAGGATCTATCATATTTCCAGACTTCAAACTTTACTATATGTCTACAGTAATCAACACAGCCTGGTATTGGTAAAAGAATAGGTTCATAGGTCATTGGATCAGGATAGAGAATGAAATTCTCAAATTTTCAATCCAATCATCTTTGAAAAACCTCCAAGACCCACTGGGTAATGGAGAACATATACAGTAAATGGTGCTGGGAAAAGGCTGACAACATGCACTAGATTGAAACAGGAACCCTATCTGTCACCATACACATTAACTCTAAATGGACCAAAGACCTAAACATAAAACACCAAATTATAATACTTTTAGAAAACGCAGGATAAACCACTAGGGAAACTCGAACCGGAAACTAATTCCTCTTCAGAGTCCTAAATACCCATGCCTTAAGAAGTAAGTTCGACAAGTGGAATCTCCTCAAATTAATATACATCTGCAAAACAAAAGAAACCATCAGAAGAGCAGGGATACAGCCAACAGAATGCGAAAAACGATTCTCCATATATATATATCTGTAAAAAGACATAGCATATTGGATCTACAAGAAACTCAAACATTCAGAAAAATCAGACCAAGATTCCCTTTGAAAAGTGTGCAAAATACATGATTGGACACTTTTCATAAGAAGAGATACGGGCAGCCAGCAGACACACGAAAATTGCTCAGCCTCACTCATCCTCAAAGAAATGCAAATGAAACCATTGTGAAATACCACATACCTCCTGAAAGACTGGCCATCATTAATAAAACAAACAATAACAGATGCAGGTAAGGATGTGGGAAGAAATAAATGATACTGCTCTGCTTGTGGACTGAAAAGTCGAGCAACATCTTTGGAAAACAGTTTGGTCATTTGTAAAGGAACAAGACATTGACCTACCATGTGACTCAGTAATTCCCTTGTCGAAAATATACCTGGAGGAACTCAAATCATTTTAGCAAAAAGATACCAGCACCAGTATGTTATTTGCAGATCTAATCAGAATTGCACAAAAACATGGTACCAACCATGTTGCCCATCAAAGCTGAAAAGGATAAAATAAATGTGGTATATACACAGTAGAATATGATGCAGCCATAAAAGACAGATAGAAGGATTTTGCAGAACGTTTGATGAATATGATGTAGGTCACTTTTGGTGATTTATCACAGAAACAAAAAACAGAGTTCCATATGTTCTCAGTCATGTACTGAACTTGATCAGTTATAGTGCTGTAAGAAAGTGAAGGGCATTAGCAGAAACCTATTTAGGGGAACGGGTGAGATTGGCAGTGGAGGGATACTGCTAAGGAAGGCAGGGGCATACCTCATCAAACAGGGACCCTGAATAATCAATGTTTGTATATCTAACTCTGAATTGTAACCCACATTTTTTAAAAACTTAAAATAAATAAATAAATGAAAAGTGTAAAACATGTAACTGATTTTACTTGTTTATTCTATATTTTATTTCTTTTTCTTAAAAATGGTTACTATTCAGGGTTGGGCCTAGAAATGTTCATTATGCAGGGGTTGATTTTTTGAGAATTTTATACTACTCCAGTGATAACTGCTTTTCCTTTGTATACGTTGGAATACATGGTATAATTCTGCCTTCAATATTGACAACTACAGTGTTTCTCACATAAATTCTGATTGTTTTATTCTGCCTAAATTGAAACTTGTTCAGATTTCAGATCTATATCATTCTTAGAAAACTGAACCTTGTGATTCAGTGTACCTAATTGCTATACAGAAGGTAGATTGCATAAAAAGTCTTTTTTTTCATAGTGAATATTCTTTATGATGGTTTTGTGGTTTACTGTTAAGGGTTAGGTATACAATTATGTTTCATTCAGGCACCCTGTTGTTAAGAGGTGTTTCCCTGTCACCAGATATTTGCTACTGTTTATTCCATCTCCCTCTCCCCCATAGTTTCGTAGTACCGTCAGTCATGTTCTTATAGTAGTACATTGGATATTCAATGTCCATTATATGAGTGAGAAAATGTGATACTCGGATCTTTGTTTCTGTCAGAGGTCACTCAGTATTATAGACTCTAGTTGATCCAGGTTGCTGCGAAATTCATAATTTTGTTCTTTTTTGGGCTGCATAGTATTCCATCATGTATATGTACCACATTTTTTTAATCCAGTCCTCTTTTGTTGAGCAGCATTGCTGTTTCCAGGTTCTTTCTATTGTGAAAAACCCTGCAATAAATATACGTGTGCGGGTATCTTTTTTATAGAGTGATTTGAGTTCTTCAGGATATATTCCCAGTAGGGGGATTGCAAAGTCATATGGGAGGTTGATATTTAGAGCTTTTAGAAATAACCACACTGCTTTCCACAGAGGTTGCACTAGTTTACACTCCCACCAACAGTGTAGAAGTGTTCCCTTATCGTCACACCCTCTCCAGCAGCTGTTATTTTTTGAGTTGTTGATAATTGCCATTCTGACTGGAGTTAGCTGGTATCTCAGTGTGGTTTGATTTGTATCTCCCTGATGATTAGTTAGGTTGAACAATTCTTCATGTGTCTGTTGGCTGCTCGGATGTGTTCTTTTGTGAAGGGTCTGTTCTTATCTTTTGCCCATTTTATAATGGGGTTGTTTGCTTTTTCTTTTAACCACGTTTTAGTTCCTTGTAGATCCAGGATGTTAAGCCTTTGTCAGACCTAGTGTTGGCAAATACTTTTTCCCAGTCTGTAGGCTGTCTCCCTGCTCTCTTGATGGTTTCTTTGGCTTTGCAGAAGCTTGTCAGTTTGATAAGGTCCCACTTGTCTATCTTCTCTCTTATGACCTATGAGTTTCGGGTTTTGTTCAAAAATTGGATGCCAGTTCTTTTTTCCATGAGGGTATGTCCTTCATTTTCTAAGTTCTTATGGTTTGAGGTTTTACATTTAGGTCTCTGATCCATTTGGAGATAACCTTTGTGCATGGGGGTAGATAGGGGTCTTGTTTCAATCTTCTGCATGTGGTCAGCCAGTTTTCCCAGCACCATTTACTGAATAGTTTCTCCTCTCCCTAGTGATAGGTGGTGGAGGCTTTGTCGAAGATGACTTGGTTGAAAAATTGAGGTTTTGCTTCTGGAATCTCAATTCTTTTCCATTGATCTATATGCCTGTTCCTATACCAATACCAAGCTATTTTGATGTTTGTAGCATTATAGTAACGTTTGAAGGTTGATAATGTGATACCACCTGCTTTTTTGTTCTTTTTGCTGAGGATTGTTCTGGCTATTCTTGGACGTTTGTGTTTTCATATGAATTCCTGTGTTGTTTTTTCTAGGTCTGAGAAGAAAGTTGCTGGTAATTTGATGGGTATTGCATTGAATTTGTAGATTGCCTTAGGTAAGATGAAAATCTTCACAATGTTGATTCTTCCAATCCATGAGCATGGGATATTTTTCCACTTGTTTGTGTCATCTTTGATTTCTTTGAGCAGAGTTTTGTAGTTTTCATTGTAAAGGTCTTTCACATCTCCTGTTAGGAAGATGCCAAAGTATTTCATTTTTTTGGTGACTATTGTGAATGGAATTGTGCTTTTTATTTGGGTTTCTACTTGTTTATTATTGGTATAAAGAAATGCGATTGTCTTTTGCACATTTATTTTATATCCTGAGACTTTGCTGAATGTCTTTATCAGTGTAAGGAGGTTTTTGACAGATTCTCTTGGGTTTTCAAGGTA
>NW_007065619.1:0-1175 GCF_000164805.1 Carlito syrichta
AAAAAAAAAAAAAAAAAAGCCTCCCTGGAATAGCCCCAGAGCTTTTACTTCCTGTTGAGCTGCCAGGTTTAAAACCACTGGTATATTACCAACCAAAGAAGCAGTTAAGGATTCATTTTTTTTTTTTTGAGTTGGAGTCTCATTCTGTCGCCCAGACTCGAGTGCAGTGGCCGCTCCCGGCCACCGCAGCCTCGACCTGCTGGGCTCAGGCGATCCTTCCGCCTCAGCCTTCCGAGTAGCCGGAATTACAGGCATGCGCTACCACGCCCGGCTGATTTTTTGATTTATTGTAGAGATGAGGTCTCGCTGCCCAGGCAGGTCTCGAACCCGCGGGCTCAGGCAATCCACTCACCTCAGCCTCCCAAAGGCGCGGGATTACAGGCTGAGCCACCGAGCCCGGCTGCTAATTTTTGATTTATTGTAGAGATGAGGTCTCTCCAAGTTGCCCAGGCGGGTCTCGAACCCGCGGGCTCAGGCAATCCACTCACCTCAGCTTCCCAAAGGCGCGGGATTACAGGCTGAGCCACCAAGCCCGGCTGGTGTGACACTTTCATGGAGGAATAAAATGTATTAGCACTTGGAAATATATTAAATGTGAGGACAATTTTAAGTGTTACTGAGCTTCTCGCTAGCCTTATAATTTTTCAAGAGTCTGATACCACACGTTGCTTTTCATAAACTCTCTTCTCGCCTTACCAGCATAATAGCAGAAGGCGTGTAGGTGAAGCTGGCCCCTGCATTTGAATCAACCGAAAGAGATATACCTGGCAAACTGCCAAAAGTTAGAAATTCAGTAGAAAGCTTAATCTGATGACTCCATCATGAAAATGAACAGGTAAGGAGTGTCTTATGTATTCTCGGCATCTGTCATCAGTAATGACAAAATGCTTTGAAAAATCCACAAGAAAATATAGTTAATTTATGAATGGAATTTATGAATGGAAAACTCTTTTACTTTGACTAAGAATTATGGTAATTAGTTTTAAGTAGCATGGTGTGATAAAATCGATTATGAATATAAACCAATTCAAAATAAAATATTCATATGTGGAAAATAAAGTGATTAGACTTCCATTCCCAACTGCATTTCATACATAACGCTTTTTAATCATAAAAAGGTTGTAGGTTTAATCAACTCTTCAGTCATATCAAAAAAATAATTCTACTAGCTGATT
>NW_007065620.1:0-381 GCF_000164805.1 Carlito syrichta
GTCTGCTTCTTCATCTTCTTCTTCTGCTTCTGCTTCTTCTTCTGCTTCTTCTGCTTCTTCTGTTTCTTCTGTCTGCTTCTGCTTCTTCTTCTTCTTCTTCTGCTTCTTCTGCTTCTGCTTCTTCCGCTTCTTCTGCTTCTGCTTCTACTTCTGCTGCTTCTGCTGCTGCTTCTGCTGCTGCTTCTGCTGCTTCTGCTAGTTCTGCTGCTTCTGCTGCTTCTGCTGCGTCTGCTGCTTCTTCTTCTGCTTCTTCTGCTCCTGCTTCTGCTTCTGTTTCTGCGTTTGCTGCTTCTAATGCTTCTGCTGCATCTGTTGCTTCTGCTGCTGCTTCTGCTTCTGCGTCTGCTTCTTCATCTTCTTCTTCTGCTTCTGCTTCTTCTT
>NW_007065621.1:0-572 GCF_000164805.1 Carlito syrichta
GCAGAAAATTACAAAACACTGCTCAAAGAAATCAAAGCTGACACGAAAAAGTGGAAAAATATCCCATGCTCATGGGTCGGAAGAATTAACATTGTGAAGATGTCCATCTTACCTAAGGCAATCAATAAGTTCAATGCAATACCCATTAAATTACCAACAATTCTTCTCAGACCTAGAAAAAACAACACATGAATTCATATGGAAACATAAACGTCCAAGAATAGCCAGAACAATCCTCAGCAAAAAAAAAAAAACAAAAGCAGGTGGTATCACAATACCAGACTTCAAACTTTACTATAAAGCTACAATCATCATAACAGCTTGGTATTGGTACAGGAACAAGCATATAGATCAATGGAACAGAATTGAGAATCCAGAAGCAAAACCTCAATTTCTCAACCAACTCTTCTTCGACAAAGACCCCACCACCTACCAAAGGGGAGAGGAGAACCTATTCAGCAAATGGTGCTGGGAAATTTGGCTGACCACATGCAGAAGATTGAAACAGGACCCCTACCTATCCCCATCACAAAGGTTAACTCCAAATGGATCAGAGACCTAAACGTAAAACC
>NW_007065622.1:0-770 GCF_000164805.1 Carlito syrichta
GAAAAGGGAACACTTCTACACTGTTGGTGGGAGTGTAAACTAGGGCAACCTCTGTGGAAAGCAGTGTGGCGATTCCTAAAAGCTCTAAAAATTGACCTTCCATTGACCTGCAATCCCCCTACTGGGAATATACCCTGAAGAACACAAATCACTCTATAAAAAAGATACCTGCACACGTATGTTTATCGCAGCATTGTTCACAATAGCAAGAACCTGGAAACAACCATGCTGCCCATCAAAAGAGGACTGGATTAAAAAAATGTGGTACATATACACGATGGAATACTACGCAGCCATAAAAAAGAACAAAATCATGAATTTCGCTGCAACCTGGATGGAACTAGAGTCTATAATACTGAGTGACCTCTCACAAAAACAAAAATCCGAATATCACATGTTCTCACTCATATAATGGACCTTGAACATCCAATGCAATACTATGAGAAAATGACTGATGGTACTGGGAAACTATGGGGGGGAGGGGGATGGGATTAACAGTAGCAAATATCTGTTGGGGGATGGGAAAACACTTCTTATCTACAGGGTCCTGAATGAAACGTCATTGTACACCTACCCTTAACTGTACCCCACAAAACCATAATAAAAACTACTGATTAATGAAAAAAATAAAAATAAAAAAAAATTAAAAAAAATAAAAGTCAAACATACTCTAAGGGGCAGTCCATCTATCTCAATCCTAGTCTCATAATGCTTGTCAAGGTGCCCTAATTGCTTCCTCTGCCCCTGCAGCCCCTTCCAGCAAATACTTC
>NW_007065623.1:0-356 GCF_000164805.1 Carlito syrichta
TCCCTCGCTGATGAAGCTTAGCTTGGCCAGGTAAGTTATTCTTGGTTGAAATTGTTTATCCTTTAGGACTTTGAAGATAGGGCTCCAAGCTCTCCTAGCCTGTAAGGTTTTTGTAGATAAATCTGCTGCTATTCTGATTGGTCTTCCATGGTAGGTTATCTGGTCTTTTTCTCTTGCTGCCTTTAGGATTTTTTCTTTTATGCCTACTTTGTTTAGGGAAATTATTATGTGTCTAGGAGTTGGTCTTCTCATTTGTTGTCTTGCAGGGGTTCTCTGAATCTCTTATGTTTGAATTTTTTCATCACTGATTAGATAAGGGAAGTTTTCTTGAATGATCTCATGGAAAGTTTGTTCCA
>NW_007065623.1:1807-28041 GCF_000164805.1 Carlito syrichta
CACCACAGTAGCTGCCCAGACCTTGGCAATGCCTCAGCAAAGTCTACCGTCGAGCTCTGTTTGAAGAGTAGGCTGCAGACAATGGAATCTACAACCTCCGGGGAGAGAATCAGAGTCTCTTTGCGTTATCCTCAGTGGAGAGTTTCACAGACAGAGCTGCCCTGTCACCACCTTGCCCCGGAAGCCTCTTTTGTATTTCTGATTGGGTTTATTTGGGCTTTTTCTCTCTTTTTCTTGGTCATTCTGGCTAGGGGCCCAACAATCTTGTTAATTCTTTCAAAGAAACAGCTTTTTGTTTTGCTGATGTTTTCTATAATATTTTTGTCTTTCATGTCCCATATTTGGGCTCTTATTTTTGCGATTTGTATTCTTCTGCTAAAGTTGGAGTTTTGGTGGTCTTCTCTTTCCAGCTCCCTTAGGTGATTTGTTAGGCTCTCCACTTGTGATCTTTCCATTTTCTTGATGTGTGCTCATAGAGATGTAAATTTCCCTCTTAGCATTGACTTCATGGCATCCCAGAGGTTTTGGTAAGATGTTTCTTCATTTTCATTTGTTTCCAGGAATCTTTCTATTTTTTTTCTGATTTCAGTGTTGACCCAGTCATTGTTCAGCATCATGCTGTTTAGTGTCCATGTCTTTGTGGACTTTGGGGAAATGTTGGTTTTGATATTTATTTTTATTCCACTGTGGTATGAGAATGTGCATAGCAAGATTTCCACCTTATGGAATTTGTTTATGCTTGATTTATGGTCAAGGATGTGATCAATCTTGGAGTATATTCCATGTGGTGATGAGTAGAATGTATATTCTGTGGTTGTCGGGTGGAATAATCTGTAGTTATCTACTAAGTCCATTTGGTCAAGTGTCAAGTTTAGGTTCTGAATTTCCTTGTTGATTTTTTGACTCAATGATCTAGAGCTGCCAGTGGGGTATTCAAGTCCCCTGCTGTAATAGTGTTAGAGTCAAAATACTTTTTTTGTCTATTTAGTAGTTGCTTTATACATGCTGGTGCTCCAGTGTTGGGTGCATATATGTTTAGGATGGATATTTCTTGTTGATGGATTGAACCTTTTATCATTATGTAGTGTCCTTTTGCATCTTTTTAAATTTTTGATAGCTTAAAGGTTGTTTTGTCTGATATTAAGATTGCAACTCCTGCCTTCTTTTGTGATCCATTTGCCTGGAAACTCGTTTTCCATCCTTTAACTTTGAGTCTGTGTGCATCCCTTGTACTGAGATGAGTCATCTGGATGCAGCAAATAATGGGGTGTTGGTTTCTTATCCAGACCACCATTTTGTCTTTTCAGTGATGCATTTAGTACATTCATATTCAAGCTGATTATTTAAATGTGATTGCTCCTCCCTGTCATGAGATTATTATAAAGTTTTTTCTTTGTTTGCTTGTTTTCTTTTGACTTTGAGGTTAATGTATGCATGTGTTTTCAAGTTTCTTATTGTACTGTAGTCTCTGTTGATTCTGTGCTCTGCTGTTGTCTTGCAAAGTGTGTAATGATTTTTTTTCTTTCTTCTGTGCTTAATACCTTTTTAAGTGTCTCCTGTAGAGCTGATCCGGAAGCTGCATAATCTGTTAGGGATTGGATACCTGTGAAGGATTTTAATTCTCCATCACTGATGAAGCTGAGCTTGGCTGGATAGCAAATTCTTGGTTGAAATTGTTTATCTTTGAGGACTTGAATATAGGGCTCCAGTTCCTTCTTGCTTGTAGTGTTTCTGCTGATAGGTCTGCTGCTATTCTGATTGGTTTTCCCCAGTAGGTAGTCTGACCTTTCTCTCTTGCTGACTTTAGGATTTTTTTTGTGCCTACTTTGTGTAAGCTATTTACTATGTGTCTAGGGGTTGGTCTTCTCATTTGATGTCTTGTGGGGTTTCTCTGTATCTCTTTTCTTGGCTGGTCTGGAAGGTGAGATGAGGAAAGTTTTCTTGGATTGCCTCCTGGAATAGTTGTTCCAAGTTGTTCTCATTTTCCCTTTCTTCTTCTGGGATACCAGTCAGGTGTAGGTTCAGCCTCTTGAAATAATCACACATTTCTTGTAGGCTTTTTTCTTTCTTTCTGAGTCTTCTTTCTATGGTTTTTTACAGATCGGGTTAATTCCATCTTCTGGTCTTCAACTTCTGAGATTCTTTCTTCAGCTAGATGAATTCTGCTTTCCATGCTTGCCATCTTGTTATTTATTTCCTGGATGAATTTTTTTATTGCCAGAATCTCTGTTACAAGTTCTTTCAGAGTTGCATCTTGTCTTTCCTGAGTCTTATTCACTCTTTCCAACCATTTCCTGATCCCTGTCATATTCTGGGGCCAGGTGACTTCCATTGTTTGGGCACTAAGGTCTGATTTTTCAGGAATTTTGTCTTTGGTAAACTTGGAATTGCCTGAGGTCTTCCTTTGACTTTTCCTCATTTGTGACAGATCTCTTGTCTTTTTCTTTAGTTCTGTTTTCAGTGTCAGTGGGAGAAGCTTTCCCTCCTGATGTTAGCTCAGTCCTCTATTCTTCCCTGATCTGGTCTCTGGATTTGTTCTAGTTTGAACTAGGATGGTGGATGGGAAGCTTTTCTGTCTCTTGTAGTTTTTGAATAATCTGAGTAAAGTGGGGGATGGTGTTCTAGGAGCCAGATGTTACTTGCAAATTAAAATGTTCACTTATTGTGGTATGTTTTCCCTGAGATCAACTCCCTGCCACCATTCTATATGATGATGCAAAGCAGAAACCAACCCACACTACAAAATAATTTGCAATAACCAAAAAGCAAGACAAAACCAACCACAACAGAAAAACCCCAAGAAAACTAAACGCACACACACACATGCCTAGTACAAAGTGAATAGAGAAGAATGACAAGACAAATAGACTGAAAGGGGGAGAATAAGAAAAAAGAGAGAAAAAAGGTGGGGGGATTCAGGTGGAACCCTCACACATATATTGACACACCCCTTAAATTATAAAAAATGAATATTAAAAAACCCCAGAAGAACAAAAGAGCAAAAACTAACAACAAAATCAAAAGATGAACATTCAATCATTCACATACACATATAAACAGAGAATGGCAAATAAAAGCAGGAGGAAACAAAGAAAGAAAAGAAAAAAATATTTAGGAGGGAATGAGGTCATGCACAAAGGGGAGATATTTTTAGAATAGCTGAACTAACAAGCAGTCAGAAAATTTTTAAAATTAAAAAATGATTGAAAACAAAACAAAACAGAACAAAACAAAAAACAAAAAACAAAAAGACAAAAACAACAAAAACAACCTGTCCTCTTGTGGCAGGCCCTGTAATTGTTCCTCTAATCAAATCTCTCTTGCAGAGTCACCTCTGTCACTCTTTCCTCAGGAAACGAAGCAAGGAAGGAGGAGGGGCAGTGGAGGTGGGTGAGGCTGCAGTCCTCCCCTCCCACTCTCGTATGGCCAGGGAGATCTCTGGTGGGGATGTACAGGATAGTCTCTTCTCCAGGTATGTACTCTCATGAGGTTGTCCCAGCCAGGCCTATCCTGGAATGGGGTTCTCCTATCGCGACTGATGTCCAGGCTCCGACTGGGTTTGTCCCTCTCAGTTGTGACCAAGTTGCGTGAGTCTGATGCTCAGAGGATTCCTGGGCAGGAGGGGGTTTGGGTCAGCCCTGGACTCACCACTGATCTTTTTGTAGTTCTTCCAGTTCTTCCTCATCCTTTTCTGGCCACACCCATTGTCCCACGGCTGGACCAGGGTAGGGGGTGGGGGCGCCTGGAACTCAGCACTTGTCAGGTCCTTCTGAAGTTTCTAAATTTCTCATTATTAAGTCCCTCTATTGATGTCTTATTTTCAACACAGAGATGTCATCTCTGCTGTCACACAGAATGAAGACACTGTAAGCCTGAGGCAGGGGCCCTATGCATTGTGATGCTATATTGGGGCTTGGGTACCAGCTTTGCATGATGGCAGAGCTCTGGAGGGTGCTACAAATCCAGGGCCCATTAGCTCCTTTTTTTCTGCTAAGGGCCCTTCTGCTCCCTGACCACTGTTACTGCCTTGTTGCACCAACCAGGAATCTCTTCTTCCCTTCCCCACTCTAGTAGAATCTCATACACGGAAGATCTGAGTTTTTTCAGCCTTTGCATGCTATTAATTTAGGGTGAGAAATACACTAACAGGGTGAAGCATCCCTCTGTGATCCATTTATCTTTTATCCAACACAACCTAAAAAAGGTGGAAAGTGACCTACAGATGCTACAATGAGAATGTTTAGATACAGTGGCAAAGACACACTGTATTGCTATGGCTGCTCGGAGAGTAAATCTCACAAATCTCCATCTCTCTGTGTCCCTGGTTTATTTGCTTTCTCTGTGTGGATATGTGTTAAGGTGTGTGTGTGTGTGTGTGTGTGTGTGTGTGTGTGTGTGTGTGTGTTTATGTGTATCTCCATTTAATTTTTCATAACTGTGTTTCATTGGTGGCTCTATCAGTGTTTACTATTTTCAGTGTATCGAGATCTGGAGCCAACAGATTAAAAATGGTCATAGTGAGATACAAGGTGTAATTCTCTGCTTTTGACATTGAATAGCTTCAATTAATGCCCCCGGTTAATTACCTGATTAATCTTTAAGTATTTGCGTGTATGTATATGACGTTTGACTGTTATGAAATTCTTAGTAGAAATTATGCTTTATATGCTAGTAATAAATCCCTTCAATTTCATATAATTTCCTGATTCACAATGGCCTCTGTCATTTCATTACTTTACTTGTCTTTCTTGCCCAAAAGTTATGGTCTATGCAAAGGTTCATCTAATGAGATGATGGGTTTGGGTTTGGGATGTCAACCTCATGTGATGGTAGAGTTCTGGAGGAAGAGGAACAGTTCCAGAAATATTAGCTCTGTTCTTTTCTACTCAGGGCATCTCAGTTCGTTATATGTTGATACATTCAACAGGATTGTCTCCATCCTTTGCACAGTTGCAGTCTCATTCTCACAGAAACTACAGTAGACAAACACTAGGAGTTAGAAGTTTCCCTCTATGAGTTGTTCAATTTTCTAACTCAATCCAGTAAACAAATGATATTCTCTCCTTGAGAGAACATCTCAAGAATAATTTCTAAGAGCTCTTTATTCCCATAAACGCTCTTGACAGTGAATAATGCAAATCTAAATATCTCTGTATGCTGTGAGAATAAATGTGTGTATGTGTATACATATATACATGTATGCATAAATATGTATTTATATCATATGTTGCTTTGTTGACTACCAGAAGATATTCTTTCAATTCATATAAGGAAGTGCAAAAGAATTTAAAAGCTCCATGGTAAAACACCATATAACTTCCTAGACTTATTGACTTTTTAAGTTCCAATTAGTGTTCAACTTTTAAACTGGCTGAGACTTAAATACACTTACGTGTATTTAGTTATGTGAAATCTTCTGTGTCTTTTCCTAGAAATTATACTTTATATACTTGTAACAAATATTTTAGACCTGCCAAGTTACTAATTCAAGATTCAGCTAAGCTAACCCAATGATGTGTGGAATTTATTTTAAATTAAAATTTAGTTTGTAAGTAATCAGCCCTCTATTCCTATTTAATGGCCCATTTTCCACAATCCTTCATCACCTCACTTTCACTGCTAATGCTTGACTTTCCCACCCATGAGTTACAGTCTAGTAGCTGCAGACCTAAGCTAAGGCTCCATCTGATGTGAGAGTGGGTGGGTTTGGTCACCAACCTCACATGTTAACAGAACTCTGGACAGTGAGAGACAAATCGAGGTTCCATTAACTCTGTTCTTTTCTGCGGGGGACTTTATTGCTCTGTGTCTGCTACTACTTCCTGCTTGCTCCAGATAGAGTTATCTCCCCATTTGGCCCACTCTAGTCCAGTCTCATACACAGACAACCTGGGTTTCCTAAAGAATTGGCTGCAGATAACTAAGGGTGATAAATACCATAACAGGAGAAAGCAATTCTCCTATGACCTGCTCCTCTTTATACATCTCAATCTAAGAAAGATGGAAAGTTACTTACAAATGCTACAATGAGAAAATTTATAAACGATGTCAGAAATCACTCTGTATGACCTCAGATGCTTCTGAGAATAAATATCACAAATTTCAATTTGTCTCTTTATGTTTCTGTTGTGTGCACAAGTTTGTATGTCTGTGTATGTTGATAGATGTATGTATATACATTGCTAAGTGTATATACATTTATTTATTTATGCGTGCAGATGTATGCGTGTGTATATATATATATATATATACACACACATACATCTTATTATATTTATAATGTGCCTTCTTTGTTAAGTGCCTCACAGCTGGCTTCACTCAAGTTAAGTGTGGACTAAAGGCTTATAAAAGAATATAGTCAGAAATGAGACATAATTCTAAATTTATTTGTTGGGAACAAGTTGCTACAGTTACTTCAGACAAGAACTGGTCATTTAAAAAATATTCATGTGCACATCACTATTTGAATCTGGAAGGAATGAGAAATAAAAACTGATATGATGGGAATAAACATTTTTTTTTTTGGTTAGAAATGAGAACTGAAATCATGGTAATAAACATCTTAGGCTGGAAGATACTAATGCTTCCAGATTGAAGTAAAGTTCTTTCGTACCACCTTTGTCTCAATGTGTGCCAGCTGGTTGTAATGTCAGCGATTTCAAGTTCAACTTTAACTTGAAGGTAGTCAGCCCGTATTATTTCATCAGATGCTCTGCTTTGAAGGCCCTACATTACCTTCTTTCTTTTCCATGATGATCACCTCTCCTACCCTACAAATAGGGTCAAGTAAATGCAGGTCTGAGACAGGCATGATCCCATGAGAGTCATTTGGGGTTTAGGACACCAACCTCTATGGTGACAAAGCTTTGAAGGGTGAAGAGCATTTCCTGGGATATTAGCTCCCTTCTTTTCTGCCGAGGATTTCCCTGCTTTTTGTCCCCTGTTACATCCTTTTCACTCCAAATAGGATTATCTCCTCTTTCCAGTCAACCTAGTAAGGGCTCATACGTGGGCATTCTGATCATTTCCTTTGGATTTTGGCCGGTGGTTACTTTGCCATTATAGGCATTCTTGGCTGGTTGTGACTTTTCATGTATGCCAAATATGTTTTCAGCAGAGTTCAAGCAGGGCAGTGGTCTCCAACAAAGAAGGAATTGCCACAGAGAGTCCAAGAGTAATCTTAACAGAAAGATCTTCCTGGGTTTCTCCACTCAGTCTGTTAGTATAAAATTATATCCTTTTTGTTCAATCACATTTTGACACAGTTGTCCATGCTTTAATCATGTCTAGCCAATAATGTCTCCATGAAAGGCTTGAGAGGACAGGGTTCAAAAGGCTTTCAGATAGCTGAACATGTGGAATTTCTTGGTGGGTGGCACACCTGACAAGGGCATGGAAGCTCTGTGTCCCCCCCCCCCCGGTATTTCACCTCACCTAGACATCTCTTCATCTGTTTCTTTCTTAATACTCCTTATTATAACCCAGCAAATGCAAGTAAGTATGCCCCTGAATTCTGAGCCTCTCTAGCAAACTAACTGAAACAGGAGAAAGGCTCTTGGGAACCTCCACTTGAAGCTGGTTGGTCAGAAGTTTTAGAGGCCACACTTGCAACTGATGAGAAAGGGGGGCAGTCTCATGGGATTGAGTCCTCAATCTGTGGTATCTGACACTATCTCTGACTGCATAATGTTGGAGTTGATTGGAAGATACTCAGCCGGTATCTGCTGCAGACTTGATTGACAGTTTGTTGAATGGAGAGAAATCTCCACGTATTTGGTCACAGATGATTGTTGTTGATGGGAGAATATACTAAAAAAAAACAAACAAACCAAAGTTTGAGCACATTTTTAATTTTTCTTTCTTTGTTTTGATTTGAGGTGCCATTTTGTTGCCTAGGCTGGGGTGTGGTGTCACAATCACAACTCACCACAGCCTTGATTTCTTGAGCTCAGGTGAATCTCCCACCTCAGCCTTCCAAGTAGCTGGGACTACAGGTACATACCACCATGCCCGCTTGTTTTTGTTTTTCTTTAGAAATGAGGTCTCACTATGTTGCTTAGGCTGGTCTTGAACTGGGCTCAAGCAATCCTTCTACCTCAGTCTCCCAGAGTTTGGGGATTGCAGGCATGTGCCACTGTACTCAGCTGAGTGTGTTTGTTTCAGACCATCTTTTCTCATTTAATTTTATGCTTTATGGGTCTCTCTATCACCTCTTTACTTTCCTCCATCACGGTTGTCTTTCATACTTCTCAGCTAGGGTCAAGTAACTGCAGGATAGAAGTAGTAGCTCTCGCCAATATCCAACATGATAGTGGGTGTAGGTTTGGGATCCCACTCTCACATGCTGGCAGAGCTCTGAAAGAGTGAGAGACAGATACAGGGTCCCTTAGGTCTATTCTCTTCTGTTCCTCTTCTCCCTGCCCATTGCTACCACCTCTTTTCTTCCAAATAGTGTTCTCTCTTTCCCTGGCCCACGATTTCTCATATATTGGCATTATGGTAATTTCCTAAGAATTTGGCTACTAGTTCCTAAAGTTTACACACAGACCATGAATTAGTGTCTTTTCACCTCTTTCTCTTCCTTCCATCTAGATCCCAAACAGAAAAAGGTTACATACAGGCTCTGATAGATTATCATGTATACTCTGTATTGTCTTAACCACTCCAAAAATAGTTTTCTCACTCAGATGACAAAAAAATAAACTCAATTGTTATTGACATTCTGGTTAAAGAATGCTGAAAAGGCTGTTAGAACATTTTTATTTCTATCAACAAACAAAAAATATACACAAAGAATAAAGTGAGATCGTGTGGAAAGACATGCTGGATTCTAACAAATTTCAGGGCACAAAAGAAGTCATATTAAAAAACTAGAGAAATAAGAGCAATATAATTTTTTTAAAAGCAGAAGAAAAAATAACAAAAAATTGAAAACAAGAAAGCAATAGAGAAAAATTAGCTAAGCCAAAAGATGTTTCTTGAAAAGATCAGTTCAATTGTTAGACCTCCAGCTTGGCTGACCAGGAATAAAGGAGATACATCACTAATTATTAATATAAATTATAGAAGAGCCATCATGACAAATCACATGGATGTCAAAAGAATTAGAAAGAAATATAAACAATACCCACAAATTTGATAACATATGAAATACAACAATTCTTAAAAAGACACAAGCTACCCAGGTTCACAGAAGTAGATACTGGTAACCTGAATAGACTTATAGCTATTTAAGAAATTGAATCAATACTTTATAACCTTCCAAAACAGGCGCTATGCCTACATAATTTCATTGGCAAATGCTGCTAAACATTTCAGGAAGAAATGATATCAATTGTCTAAAGTATATTCCAGAAAATGGAAGCACAGACCTCTCTTAATTTCTTCATAAGACCAGGATTACTCTAATACCAAAACTCAACAAAGACATTACAGGAAAAAAAATAAAACCCACAGACCAATATCTCTCATCACACAAATTCTCAACAAAATATTAGCCAATCTAATCCAACAACACATAAAAAATTATACATCACAACAAAGTGAGATTTATTCCAGATAGGAAAGACTGGTTTAACACTGAGAATCAATTAATGTTGCTCATCACACCAACAGCCAAAAAAAGAGAAAAATCATAAAATATCAGTAGATGCAGAAAAAAGGATTTGACAGAATGTAACAACCATTCATGATAGTAATAATAATTTTTTGAAAAACCTCAGGAGACCAGGGATAGAGGGGAACTTTGTTAACTATATAAAGAATATCTACAAAAATCCTACAGTTAATGTCATACATAATTTTGAGAGAGCAGAAGTTTTTCTGTTCATATCAAGAGCAAAGCAAAGACATTTTATCTCATGATTTTTTTCAACATCATACTGAAAGTGCTAGCTAATGCAATAAGGAGAAAATTAAAGTTTGCAGATTGGAAAGGAAAAAATAAAACTATCTTTGTTCATAGATGACACGATTGTTCATTTTGGAATTCCCAAAGGAGAGGCAAAAAAAAATTCAGTTATAAATAAGCAATTATAGTAAGATTTTTAGGTATAAAATTAATACATAACCATCAGTTGCTTTCCTATATACCAAGAATTAATAATTAGAATTTAAAATTAAAGGCACAACACTTTTTATATTAGCACCAAAAAAGAAAAAAAAAGAAATGCTTGGTTATAAATCTAAAAAAAGTATAAGATCTAAATGAGAAAAACATCAAAACTGATGAAAGAAACCAAAGATGATCTAAATAAATGAAAAGATATTCCTTGTTCATGAATATGAAGACTCACTATTGTTAATATGTCAGTTCATTCAAGTAATAGATTCTATGAAATTCCAGGTTATTTTCTGGAATATTCAATTGGAATTATTACTTAAATGAGATTGTATAAATGAGAAATCAAAAGACCCAGAGTAGCTGACACAAGATTTAAGAAGAAGAAAAATGTCAGAATATTGAGAGTATAGGCCTTCAAATCTTACTATAATGATAGAGAATCAAGACAGTGTCGTATTGGCAAAATAACAGAAAAATAGATCAAAGGAACAGAATAGAGAGCACAGAAAGAGGCCCACACGAATATAGGCAAATGATCTTTGATAAGGAAGTAAAGGCAATCCAGTGGAAAAAGAATAGATGGTCTCTTCAACAAATGGTGCTGAAACAACCAGACATCCACATGCAAAAAATGAATCTAGATTCTCACCTCGTACCTTTCATAGAAATTAAATCAAAATGGATGATAGACCTACATTTAAAACAAACAAACAAAAGTAAGCCTTGTAGAAAATTACATAGGGGAGAATTCAGATGACCATAAGTTTGGCAATGACCTTTAAGATACAACAGCAAAGGTATAATCTATGAAAGAAAAAAATGATGTATCAAACTTCATTCAAATCGAGACCTTATGCTCTATGAAAGGCATTGTGAAGAGAACGAGAAGACAAGACATAGATTGGGAGAAAGTGTTGGCAAAGACATATCTGATAAAAGACTGTTATCAAAAATGTACAAAGAAGTCTTGTAACTGAACAATCAGAAGATGCAGAACCTAATTAAAAGTTGGACAAGAGTTCTGAACAGACACCTCACCTGGAAGGTATGTGGATGGCAAATATGCATATGAGAAGATGCTTAGCATCATATGACACCAGGCAATTGCAAATCAAAACAACAAAGAGATACCACGAGTCATTTATTATTAGGAGGGCTAAACTCCAAAGCACTGAGAGCACCAAACTATGGCAAAGATGTGTGGCACAGCCACTTTAGAAGGCAGTTTGGCAGTTTCTTACAAGGTCAAAAATAGTTTTACTATACAATATAGCACTCAAGTATTGACCCAATTTAGTGGAAAAGTTCTGTCCACACAAAAACCTACACACAGATGCTTATAGCAGTTTTATTCATTATTGCTAAAAATCAGAAGACATTAAGATGTCTTTCAATAAGGGAATGGATCAACCAACAGTGGTACACTCCAACAGGGGAATATTATTCATCTACAAAAAGAAATGAACTATCAAGCCATGAAAGACAAGGAGAAAGCTCTAATGCATGTTGCTAAGTTACAGAAGTCAATGTGAAAAGTCTACACTATACTGACTTATGATTCCAACTATATTACATCCTGGAAAGGGTAAAACTATAGAGACAGGAAAATAAGATTTTGGGTTGCCAAGATGGTGGTGTGTGGGAGGATGGGTGAATAGGTGGAACACAAGGGAATTTTTAGGACAGTGAAATTAGTCTGTGTAAGGTTGTAATGGTAGCTACAGGACAACATAAGTTTGGTAAACCATATAGAACACAAAGAATGTACCCCAATGCCAACTATAAATATTAGTTAATAATAAGATTTATATATGGCTTCATCAGCTGCAACAAATGTACCACAGGAATACAAGACTTTAATAATCGGAGAAATTGTATGGAGGAGAAGGAGCATAAGAAATTATCTGTAATTTCTCTTAAATTTTTAAAATAAACTTAAATTTGGTCTAAAATAAAGTTTATTTTAAAAACATACAAGATACACAGTTGACAAATATTTTTTCCCAGGATGTGGACTGTCTCCGAGCCCTCTTGATGGTTTCTTTGGCTTTGCAGAAGCTTGTCAGTTTGATGAGGTCCCACTTGTCTATCTTGTCTCTTATGGCCTTGGCACTTGGGGCTTTGCTCAGGAATTGGTTGCCAGTTCCAATTTCCATAAGGGTGTCTCATGTATGTGTTAAGGTTCCAATAGTTTGAAGTTTTATGTTTAGGTCTTTGATGCATTTTGAGTTGATTTTTGTATATGATGCCAGATAGGAGTCTTGTTTTAGCCTTCTGCATGTGGTCAACCAGTTTTCCCGGTACCATTTGCTGAATAGGCTCTCTTTTCCCAGTGGTTTGTGGTGGAGGCTTTGTTGAAGATGAGCTGGTTGAGAGATTGAGATTTTGCTTCTAGAATCTCTATCTTGTTCCACTGGCCTATATGCCTGTTCTTGTACCAATATAAGGCTGTTTTGATTATTGTTTAAACTCTGGGAGTGGGATACTTCCTTCTTTTGTTTTTTTTTTGTTGAGGATTGTTTTGACTATGTGTGGTCGTTTATGTTTCCATATGAATTCCTGTATTGTTGTTTCCAGGTCTGAGAAGAATGCTGCTGGTAATTTAATGGGTATTGTGTTAAATCTGTAGACTGCCTTGGGTAGAATGAATATCTTAACAATGCTTATTGTTCCAATCCATGAGCATGGAACATTTTTCCATTTGTTTGTGTCACCTTTGATTTCTTTGGGCAGCATTTGTACTTTTCATTGTAAAATTCTTTCTCTTCTCTGGTTAGGAAGATGCCAAAGTATCTCTTTTTTTAGTGGATATTGTGAATGGGATTGTGCCTTTTATCTGGGTTTCTGTCTGTTTATTGTTGGTGTAGAGGAATGTGACTATCTTTTGCACATTTATGTTATACACTGAGACTTTGTCAAAGTCCTTTATCTGTGCAAGGAGGTTTTTGACAGATTCTCTTGGGTTTCCAAGGTGTAGAATCATGTGGTCTGCAAAAAGCAATAACTGGACTTCCTCTTTTCCTATTTGGATACCCCTGATTTCCTTCTCTTGTCTGATTGCTCTAGATAGGACTTCCAATACTATGTTGAACAGGAGGGATGAGAGTGGGCATCCTTTTCTTATTCCAGTTTTCAGGGGAAATGGTTCCAATTTCTGTCTGTTTAGGAGTATGTTGACTGTGGGTTTCTTGTAGATGGCTCTTACTATTTTGAGGCATGTTCCATCTATACCTAAATGTTCAAGGGTTTTTATCAGGAATGGGGTGTTGGATTTTATCGAAAGCTTTTTCCATGTCTAATGTCACAATCATGTGGTTTTTGTTTTTACATTGGTTGATATATTTAATTATGTTTATGGTCTTGCATATGTCGAACCTGCCCTACATCCTGGGGATGATGCCTGCTTCATCATGGTGGATAATTTTTGAGCTGTGTTCTTAGATCTGGTTTTCTAGAACTTTGTTGAGAATTTTAGCATCTTTTTTCATCAACGACATTAGCCTGTCGTTCTTTTTCTTTATTGGATCTTACCCAATGTGGGTATCAATGTGATGTTAGCTTCATAAAATTATCTGGAGAGAGTTCTATCTTTCTCAATTGCCTGGAATACTTTCAATAGGATTGGGATCAGTTCCTCCTTGTATGTTTTGTAGAATTCTGCAGGAAAGCCATCTGGTCCAGGGATTTTTTTTTTTTTTTTTGTAGGTAGTTTTCTTATGACATTGTCGATTTCCTGGGTTGCTATTGGCCTATTTAAGGTCTCAACTTCTTCTTGTATCAAGCTGGGGAGGTTGTGTGATTTTAGAAAGTCCTCCATTTCATTTAGGTTTTCAAGTTTGTTTCCATATCTGACAAAGGCCTAACATCTAAGATCTATAAGGAGCTCAAATGTGACAAAAAGAAAAAAACAAAGAGGCCCATTACAAAATGGGCAAAAGATATGAACAGACACTTCTCAAAGGAAGACATATGAGCAGACAACAGATACATGAAAAAGGCTCAGCCTCGTAGTCATCAAAGAAATGCAAGAAGGGTTTCCGGGCAAGATGGCGACAGAACAGGTTAGACTGTGAGAGTCTTCACAAAAGTGAGTGTCCATACTCTCTGCACAAGTGTGTGTGTGCTAGTGGGTGAGTGAAAGTCCATCTGAGGGGAGATTGGAGTTCACATCCTGGGCTGTCCTTCAGAGGTGACTGCAACCCACCACTACCCTGAGATTAGAGACCCAGGGGTGTAGGATCATCTGCTGTTCTTGGGGCTGTCTTGGAAGGAGGCAGCAGAGAACAACTGTTTTTTTACCACCTGGCACCTGGCCCATGCCATCACCTGCAGTAGCAGACTGGGACCAAGCAGGAGGGTCTGCGGTGATGGCAAGTCAGGGAAATCTGGAATAAAGCTCCAACATTGGTGATGAGATGCTGATGGGCATCATCTTCTCAGTCATGGGACGGGGCAGATACTTGCACTGCCCCACCCAGCTCCAGCCTCCATCTGGGGACCCAGAGACTGTCCTTTCATCAGACTCAGAGAGACAGACACCCCACCCACTGGAACAGGCACAGACACATCAGAGCTGAGTGGGAGACTTGAGGGCAGCAACAACAAATAAGGTGACTCTGGATCTGATGGCCTCCTTCCATAGTAGACTGTGGGCCGTCTGACTCATGCTGAGAGCAACCCTATCAGCCTGAACTGAGAGTGAAGGGGAGGGGCTGGAAACCAGAACTGCTCCCTAAAGCAGAGGCCTGAAAGGAATCTGGACTCACAGAAATGGCCAGAGAACAAGTTTTGTCTTTTTTTTCTTTTCTTGCTTATTTTTTGTTTTAGTGCTAGCTTTTTTCTTCTCTCTCTTTCTGTTTTTGTTTAAGTTTTTGTACTTGCTTTGTTTTTGTTATTTTAATGTTTTTTTTAAGACTTTCTGTTTATGTATGGGTATTTTTGAGGAAGAGTACAATGGGGAGAGTACAATGGGGAGAGTTGTTTGTTTGTTTGTATAATTGTCTCTATGTTGTCTTTTTTGTTTTTTCTGTCTTTGTCTCTATGTTTATTCATTAGTAGGTATGCCTGTCTGTTTTCCCACTTCTTCTTCTCTTACTCCATTTCCCTTTCATCATCCTCTTTCCTTTTTCCATTATTTTTCCTTTTTAAAAATCTCATTTTGCTTCCAGGGGGCATACACCCCCACTACATGAACAGATCTTAAGACAGTGGGAAGGAGGTTAGAGATGGGAAGGCCCACATACCTGTCAGTGAAAATTGGGATCTGCAGATAGCTTCTGAATCACAGCTCCCCCTCAATTCAATCTCAAAACCACAAAAAGCACAGGCCCCAACCCCTAGTTCACCAGCAGAATTGAACAAAACCAGAGGATCTACATAAGAAAGAAGAATGAACAAACAGAAATAAAAGCTATCCCCCATCACTGAACATCAGAATTAAAGAAGAGGTAACAAAAGGGGGGAGAAAAACCTACACAAATGAAGAAAAACCAAAGAAACAGTATGAATCTCATATAGACCCCTGGGAGGTCAGTCACAGAGAATACAGGCTCTGGAACTCAAACAATGAAGAACTTCCAGAATGACTGGTCTCAAACCACAAACTCAGATATGAGGATATTAACAGAGAGAATAAATAGAAATGAGGAGAAACCAGAGGAAAGAAGGAAGAAGTTGATAATAGCAATAAAGAATATAGTGCGACTTCTGGCAAGATGGCGATGGGGTAGTTTGGTCCGTGAGACCCTCCTGGAAAGAGAACTCCCATAAAGACTCTTGCTCTCCCCTGGGGGCTGTGGCTTTCATTATTGGCAACTGGCTCTTCACACACTGCTTGGTCGCCGCCTCGCCCTGTCCTGGCCTGAGGCCACCCATGGCTCCTGGACCTGTGAAGCCCCACCCCCAAGCACTACTGAAACTGCCACCACTGATGCCACTGCCACACCCCAACACTCACCTGGAGCCAGGTTTGTGAAGCTCCTCCCACGCACAACTAAAGCAGCGGCTGGCACCACCACTACCTTGCCTGTTCCCTCCTGCCCGGGGTGGCCTCCAACTTCCACCCAGCCTGTCCGAGTATCCCAGTGCTAAGCTGGTCTGCATTTTCTGGCAGTCTCGGGCTGCAGTGGAAAAAGAGATCAGCTGAAGCGATGAGACCAGTTTCACCCACCTCCACCTTGGCCCATCTCCCAGCTTGGGATTCAAGGTAACAACATCAGAATGGGAGGCAGAGAAGCCCCTTCCCCATGCTAGATAGACACAGGCCAGATCTGTGTGGCAGGTTTGGCAGGCAGCCCAGATCTGAACCACCTTCTACCGCAGGCCAGGGGCAACTGACCCTAACTGTGAACAACTATTCCAGCCTGTAATGACAGCTAGAAATCAGAGCTGAAAGGACATTGGACTTAAAGGAAAAGTCTCAGAATGTGCTTGATTCCCTTGTTTTAATTTTTATTATTTATTTATTTTTTCATTCTTTGTCTGTTTGTCTTACCCATCTTTCCCCTCCCTTTTCTCTCTCTTCTTACTGTTATCAATAACATTTTCATACTTGCTTTGATTCTGCTAGTTTGCTTACTTTATTCTATTCTATTTTATTTTTCTTCCTTTTAAACCTCAAGTTAGTATAGGGAGAAAGTACACCAATAAAGAGGCTGGTTAGCTTGTATGTCTGTATGATTGTATGTTTTAATTTTTTTGTATATTTGTTGGTTTGTTTGTTGTTGTTTTCCTTTTTGCTTGTATCTGTCTTTGTGTCTCTTTTCATTTGTTAGTCAGTACGTTTGTCTGTTTTCCCTCTTACTCTTCTCTCTCTCCACCTTCCTCTTCCCCCCCACTCCCTTTCCCATTCTTCCCCCCCCCCCCTTTTTAAACCTCATTTTGCTTTCAGGGAGTAAACCTATAACCCCACTGCATGGACAGATTGTAAGGCAGTAGGAAGTGGGTTCCAGATTATCCATACACTTGTCATTGGATACTGGGATCTGCAGAGAGATTTTGAATCACAGCTCCCCTCTCAATTAAATCTCAAAACTGCAAAAAGGATCACCCCCAACCTACAGTCCAGCTCCAGAACTGAACAAAGCCAGAGGATATACATAAAGAAGAATAGGATATTGAACAAACAGAAGCAAAAGCAACCCTTCCACCCCTGAACAACAGAATTAAAGAGGATGGGGGAGGAGGAAAAAGTGGGGAGGAAAATCTACACAAATTAAGAAAAACCAAAAGAAGAATATCTTACACAGACCCCTGGGAGGTCAGACACTGAGAAAACAGACATCAGAACACAAACAATGAAGAGCCCCCAGAATGACTGGTCACATATGACAAACCCAGACATCAAGACCTTAATAGAGAGAATAAAAAGAATTGAGGAGAGACAAGAGGAAAATAGGAAGGAGTTGATAACTGAATTAACAGCAGTAAAGAATATTGTGATTGAAATAAACTAATAAGCACGGAAAGCAGAATTAGCTGAGTAGAAGAAAGAATCTCAGAGCTTGAAGACCAAAATACAGAACTAACCCAAACTGTCAAAAACATACAAAAGAAACTTAAAAAGACAGAACAAAATCTTCAAGAGATGAATGATTACTTCAAGAGACCGAACCTAAGAGCAATTGGACTACCTGAGGCAGAAAGAGAGGCAGAGACCACCCTGGAACAAACTTTCCACTAAATTATTCAAGAAAACTTCCCTCATCTCATCAGTGATGCAAAAATTCAAACACAAGAGATTCAGAGAACCCCTCAAGACAACAAATGAGAAGCCCAACTCCCAGATACATAATAATTTGCCTAAAAAAAGTAGATATAAGAGAAAGAATCCTAAAGGCAGCAAGAGAAAAAGGTCAGACTACCTACCAGGGAAGAACAATTAGAATAGCAGCAGATTTATCTACAGAAACCCTTCAGGCTGGGAGAGCTTGGATCAAATCTTCAAAGTTCTCAAAGATAAACAATGTCAACCAAGAATAACCAACCCAGCTAACCTAAGCTTCATCAGTGAGGGAGAATTAAAATCTTTCCCAGATATCCAATCCCTAAGAACTTATGCTGCCTCCAGACCAGCTCTACAAGAAACACTTAAGAAAGTATTAAACACAGAAGAAAAGGAGAATAGAACGACAATGTTCTTCACAAGAGTATAGGGAAAAGATGGAAAACACACATGACTCAACCCAAAAACCAAAGGAAAGACAGCAAATAAACAGGAACAACAACAACTCTATAAGAACCTCATGACAGGGATAAAACTATACATTTCAATAATTAGCCTGAATGCAAATGGATTAAATGTACCACTGAAAAGACACAGAATGGTGAACTGGATAAGAAACCATGACCCCATTATTTGCTGCATCCAGAAGACTCACCTCACTATAAGGGACACACACAGAGTCAAAGTTAAAGGAAGGAAAACAAGTTTCCAGGCAAATGGATCACAAAAGAAGTCTGGAGTTGCAATCTTAATATCAGACAAAGCAACCTTTAAGCTATCAAAATTTAAAAAGAAGCAAAAGGACACCACATAATGATAAAAGGTTAAATCTATCAATAATAAATATCCTTCCTAAACATATATGCAACCAACACAGGAGCACCAGCATTTGTGAAACAACTACTAAATAAACTAAAAAAAGATATTGACTCTAACACTATTATAGCAGGAGACTTGAATATCCCACTGACAGCCCTAGATAGATCATCAAGGCAAAAAATCAACAAGGAGATCCAGAACCTAAACTTGACACTGGACCAAATGGACTTAGTGGACACTTACAGATTATTCCATCCAACAACCACAGAATATACATTTTACTCATCACCACATGGAACACACTCCAAGATCGATCACATTCTTGCCCATAAATCAAGCATAAACAAATTCCATAAGGTTGAAATCTTGCCATGCACATTCTCAGATCACAGTGGAATAAAAATAAATATCAAAACAAAAAACATTTCCCCAAAGCCCTCAAAGACATGGACACTAAACAGCATGATTCAGAACAATGAATGGGTCACCACTGAAATCAAAGAAGAAATTGAAAGATTCCTGGAAACAAATGAAAATGAAGAAACATCTTACCAAAACCTCTGGGATGCCTGAAGTCAGTGCTAAGAGGGGAATTTATATCTCTACAAGTACACATCAAGAAAATGAAAAGATCACAAGTGGAGAGCCTAACAAATCACCTAAGGGAGCTGGAAAGAGAAGACCACCAAATCCCCAACTTTAGCAGAAGAATCCAAATCACAAAAAATAAGAGCCCAAAGATGGGAAATGAAAGACAAAAAAATTATAGAAAACATCAGCAAAACAAAAACCTGGTACTTTGAAAGAATTAACAAGATTGATGGGCCCCTAGCCAGAATGACCAAGAAAAGGAAAGAAAAAGCCCAAATAAACCCAATCAGAAATACAAAAGATCACATCACAACTGACCCTGAAGAAATACAAAGCATTATCAGAGATTATTATGTACACCTATATGGAAACAATCTTGATAACCTAGATGAAATGGAGGACTTCCTGAAATCACACAACCTCCCCAGGTTAAAACAAGAAGACATTGAGACACTAAATAGACCAATAACAACCCAGGAAATTGACTCTGTCATACAAAAACTACCCACAGAAAACAAAAAAACCCAAAACAAACCCTGGACTGTATGGCTTTCCAACAGAATTCTACAAATTGCACAAGGAGGAGCTGATATCAATCCTATTGACAGTATTCCAGGCAATTGAGAAAGATGGAATTATTTTAGAAATTATTTTAGAAAGTTAACATTACACTGACACCCAAATTGGGTAAAGATCCAACAAAGAAAGAGAACTACAGGCCAATATCTCTTATGAACATAGATGCAAAAATCCTCAACAAGATTCTAGCAAATCGGATCAAAAACACATCTCAAATATCATCCATCATAACCAAGTGGGCTTCATCCTTAGGATGCAGGGCTGGTTCAACATTCACAAGACCATAATTGTCATTAAATACATCAACAGATGTAAAAGCAAGAGCCACATGATTATCTCATTAGATGCAAAAAGAGCTTTTGATAAAATCCAGCATCCCTTTTTGATAACAACCCTCAAACACCTAGGTATAGAAGAAACATAAATCAAAATTGTAAGTGCCATCTACAACAAACCGTCAGCTAACATATTGCTAAATGGTCAGAAACTAGAATCATTTCCCCTAAAAACTGGAACAAGACAAGGCTGCCCACTCTCACCTCTCATGCTCAATATTGTGTTGGAAGTCCTAGCTCAGGCAATTAGTCAAGAGAAGGAAATCAGGGTTATCCAAATAGAAAAAGAGGAAGTCAAGTTATCCCTCTTTGCTGATCATATGATCATATACCTGAAAATCCAAGAGAATCTGTCAAAAACCAGCTAGCACTGATAAAGGACTTTGGTAAAGTCTCAGGGTACAAAATAAATGTGCAAAAAGAGAATTGCATTCCTTTACACCAACAGCAAACAGCAGAGATCCAAATAAACAGCACAATCCCATTCACAATAGCCACCAAAAGAAAATGAAATACCTTGGCATTTTCCTAACTAGAGAAGTGAAAGAACTTTACAATGAAAATTACAACACACTGCTTAAAGAAATCCAAGAGGACACAAACAATTGGAAAAGTATTCCATGGTCATGGATAGGAAGAATCAACATTGTTAAGATGTCCATCCTACCAAAGTCAATCTACAGATTCAATGCAATACCCATTAAGTTACCAACATCATTCTTCTCAGACCTGGAAATGACAATAAAGAAATTAATATGGAAATATAAACAACCACAAATAGCTAAAACAATCTTTAGCAAAAGAAACAAAGCAGGAGGTATCACACGTCCAGACTTCAAACTTTACATAAGGCTACAGTAATCAAAACAGCCTGGTATTGGTACAAGAACAGGCATATAGACCAATGCAACAGGATAGAGATTTTGGAAGCAAAGCCTTGATTCCTCAAACAACTCATTTTGACAAAGCCTCCAACAACAACCACTGGGGAGAGGAGAACCTATTCAGTAAATGGTGCTGGGAAAACTGGCTGACCACATGCAGAAGATTGAAACAGAACCCCTACCTATCATCATACACAAAAATTAGCTCTAAATGGATTAAAGACCCGAATGTAAAACTTCAAACTATAAGAATCTTAGAAAACGCAGGAGACACCCTTATGAAAATTGGAATTGGGAACCAATTCCTATTCAGAACCCTAAAGGCCAATACCTTAAGAAATAAAATAGACAAGTGGGACCTTATCAAATTAATGAGCTTCTGCAAAGTAAAAGAAACCATCAAGAGAGCAAGGAAACAGCCCACAGAATGGGAAAATATATCTGCCAGCTGTTTATCTGACAAAGGCCTAACACCTAGGATCTACAAGGAACTTTGTGCTGAAAGGAAAAAAACAAACAGCCCCTTTATAAAGTGAGCAAAAGACATAAATAGACACTTCTCAAAAGAAGATATATGGCCAGCCAACAGACACATGAAAAAGTGCTCAGTCTCACTCATCATCAGAGAAATGCAAATCAAAACCACACTGAGATACCACCTAACCCCTTGTAAGAATGGCCATCATTAATAAAACAAAGAACAGATGCTGGTGAGGATGCAGAGAAAAATAAATGCTTCTACACTGTTGGTGGGAATGCAAACTGGTACAGCCTCTTTGGAAGACAGTGTGGTGATTCCTGAAAGAACTAGAAATTGACCTTCTATATGACCCAGCAATTCCCCTATTGGGAGTATACCTGGAGGAACTCAAATCATGCTACCAAAAAGATACCTGCACATGTATGTTTGTTGCAACTCTATTCACAATAGCAAAAACATGGAACCAACTGTGTTGCCCATCAAAGCTGAACTGGATTAAAAAAATATTTTACACACACACAATGGAATATTATGCAGCCATAAAGAAGGACAAACATATGGACTTCGCAGCAACTTGGATGGATTTAGAGTCGATCCTACTCAGTGATCTATCACAGAAACCAAGAACAGAGTGCCATATATTCTCACTCATAAGCGAACCTTGAACAATTATAATACTATAAGAAAGGGATTGGCAGTGCGGGAAACTGCCATGGGAGGGGGGTGGGATTGGCAGTTGAGGGAAACTGCTAGGGGAGGGAGGGGTACACCTCATCAACAAGGGTACCTGCCTAATGAACATTTGTATAACCTAACCTGAATAACCTAACCCCACATCTTCAAAATAAAAAAAATTAAAATTAAAATAAAATGGTAATATTATGTGATGTGAATTTCACCTCAATTACAAAAACAAAAGTCCTGCCTCTCAGACCTACTGCTGCCTCGTTCATAAAATCAGAATGATGATCATGTCTGCAGATATTCAGGGGTGTCTGCAATACCCAAGTCACATCCGGCTCCACCCCTCCCCCTTTGCAGTCTCCGGGTCTGAAATGGTGAGTTTCCAGCTTCGCTTGGTCAGAATTCCCTTAAATTAGGAGTTCCCTAGCTGGGCACTGCACATGCCTGAGGCCAGATTACTTTTTCTATTGGAGCATGGGCTGTCTGGGTGTTGTGGTATTTTGAGCAGCATGCCTAGGCTCACCCACTGGGTGTCAGTTACATCCCCACCCAAGAGTTGTGATAAAAATTTCCCCAGACATTGCCAATGTCTCCTGGTGGTCATCCCAGATGAGCTTCTAGAAGAAAGGGTGATGGGAGATTGTCACTGCTGTTGGCACAGGAGATGAGGAAGGCCAACCCGGGGCAGAGGAGGTGGGGGAGTAGGTCCTCATACCCTTCTGAAAGCTGTGACCTCTGTGTGCTGGTGGAGAACCATTGGTAGACAAGAAACAGATGAATGATGGTTAATTTGTGTATAAACTTGACTGGGCTAAGGGGTGCCCAGATGGCTGGGAAAGCATGATTTCTGGATGTGCCCATGAGGGTGTTTCTAGAAGGAATCAGCATTGGAGTTGGTGGAATGAGTAAAGGAGACCCCCCTCCCCAGTGTGAGTGAACACTGCCCAGTCACTTGAGGGTCCAAGTAGAACAAAAAGTGGGGAGAAGAGAGAATCTACTTCCTGTGTGAGCTAAGCCATTCTCTCCTGCTCTTGGGACATTGGCACTTCAGGTTTTACAAATTGGCCCCAAATGAGATATAAATATGCAGTCCCAACATGTGGATGCCCAGAACCTTCAGGAGATGAAGCACACGTCTCAAGGAGCTGAACATCTTTGGGATTCTGTGGCTGAGGTTATGAGAAATTCAATCCCTGACTCCTCCAGGGCAACAAAGGAGAAATACATCATGATGGATCATGACCTGTGATCAAGGGTTCTCTGACAGCAGAGGAACCTCCAGGCTTCAAATGTGATCATTCTATGAAAGCTAAAATATTAGACAAGTTGATCTCTAACAAACGTCAACATTTTTTGTTTTATTAAAACATTAGAAAAGGAACCAGAAATGAGAAAAAGTTTCTTCAACTCAGAGAGGTTGAATGTGAAAAAATTAAAATGCTCAAGATTAAAAAAAATTTTTTTTTTTAATCAAGGGGTATGTGTGCAGGTTTGTTACATAGAAACATTACATGATGGTGAGGTTTGAACTTCTATTGAGCCCATCACCAGGGTGGTGGACATAGTACCCAGTGGGTACTTTTCAACCCTTATCTCTCTCCATCTCTCCCCACTTTAAGAGGGTCCTAGTGTCTACTGTTCCCATCGTTATGCCCATGTAAATACAGTGTTTAGTCCCACTAATTAAGGAGGACATATGGTATTCAGTTTTCTGTTTCTGGGACAATTTGCTCAGGATGGTAGTCCCTAGCTTGCATCCATGTTGCTGCAAAGGACATGTTTGTTCTTTGTAATGGTTGAGCAGTATTCCATGGTACATATGTACATTTTTCTATCCAGTCCACCATTGATGAACACCTTGGCTGGTTCATGATTTTGCTATTGAGGATAGTGCTGTGATAAACATGCATGTGCAGGTGTCTTTTGGTAGAGTGATTTGTGCTTCTTTTGGTATATACCCAGTAATGGGATTGCTGAGTCAAATGGTAAATCTTTTTTCAGTTCCCTGAGAAATCTCCAAACTGCTTCGAACTAAAATGATTAACTAGCTTGCATTCCCACTAACAATATAGGAGCATTCCCTTTTCTCTGTGTCCTCACCAACATCTGTTGTTTTTGGCTTTTTAATATAAGCAATCCAGGTTGGTGTGAGATGGTATCTCGTTGTGGTATTGATTTGCATTTCTTTGATGATTAGTGATGTTGAACATTTTTTTCATGTTTGTCAGTCACTTTTATGTCTTTCCTTGAGAAGTGTCTGTCTGTTCATGTCCCTTGCCCACTTTTTAATGGGTTCACCAGTTTTTCTCCTGTTGATTTGTTTGAGATCTTCATAAATTCTGGATATTAGACCTCTGTCAGATGCATAGTTTGCAAATATTTTCTTCCATTCTGTAGGTTGACTGTTAACTCAGTTGATGGTTTCTTTTGCTGTGCAGAAGCTCTTGAATTTGATTAGGTCCCACTTGTCAACTGACTTTTGCGTTTTTGCTTTTGAGGTCTAGGTGATGAATTATTTCCTAGGCCGATGTCCAGAAGAATGTTTCCTATGCTTTCTTCTAAGAGGTTTATGAGGTCTGGCAGTTAAGTTCATGAACTTGTCACCATGCACTTACATTGGCAGCACTGTACAAACAACTTAGTAAGGTTTCATAACCTTGGTATAACAATGTCTCACAGCTGTGTTCATGTTGACATGTGGCAGTGTCTTGCTTAGTGGCGCTCATTAGTGTTGTTGCATGTGTTTGTGTGCTGTCACAAAAATGCCAGAGCTTGAATTACAGCAGTGAATGAACATTAAATTTCTTGTTAACTTGGAAAGATTGGAAGTGAAATCAGGGACTTGTTAGCCCAAGTTTATGGGGATAATGCCATGAAGAAAATGACAGTGTGTAGCCATCAAAGAAATGCAAATTAAAACTACACTGAGATACCACCTAACTCCAGTCAGGATGGCTATCATCAACTCAAAAAACAACAGCTGCTGGAGAGGATGTGGTGAAAAGGGAACACTTCTACACTGATGGTGGGAGTGTAAACTAGTACATCTTTTATGGAAAACAGTGTGGTGATTCCTAAAAGATCTAAAAAATTTTTGTTAACATATGTTTTATTATAAAATTGTGGGGTACAGTTAATGGTTAGGTATACAAATGTGCATTGTTCAGGCACCCTTGTTGATAAGGGGTGTCTCCCCATCCCCAGACAGATATTTACTACCATTAATCTCACTTCCCTTCCCCTCCCTACCCCCTCCATAATTTCCCACCACTGTCAATCCTTTTCTTATAGTGTTATGATAGATGTTCAAGGTCCACTATATGAGTGAGAACATATGATACTCAGATCTTTGTTTCTGTGAGAGATCACTCAGTATTATAGACTCTAGTTCCATCCAGGTTGCTGCGAAATTCATGATTTTGTTCTTTTTTAAAAATTATAATCAACATTTTTTATTATGATATTGTGGGGTACAGTTAAGGGTTAGGTATACAAATACGTTTCGTTCAGGCACCCTTGTTGATAAGAGGTGTTTCCCCATCCCCAGACAGATATTTACTACCATTAATCCCATCTCCCTCCCCCGCATAGTTTCCCACTACTGTCAGTCATTTTCTTATAGTATTACGTTGGATGTTCAAGGTCCACTATATGAGTGAGAACATGTGATACTCGGATCTTTGTTTCTGTGAGAGGTCACTCAGTATTATAGACTCTAGTTCCATCCAGGTTGCTGCAAAATTCATAATTTGTTCTTTTTTATGGCTACATAGTATTCCATCATGTATATGTATCACATTTTTTTAATCCAGTCCTCTTTTGATGGACAGCATGGTTGCTTCCAGGTTCTTGCTATTGTGAACAATGCTGCGATAAACATGCGTGTGCAGGTTCTTTTCTATAGAGTGATTTGAGTTCTTCAGGGTATATTCCCAGTAGGGGGATTGCAGGGTCATATGGGAGGTCGATGTTTAGAACTTTTAGGAATTGCCACACTGCTTTCCACAGAGGTTGCACTAGTTTACACTCCCACCAACAGTGTAGCAGTGTTCCCTTTTCCCACATCCTCTCCAGC
>NW_007065623.1:28386-63266 GCF_000164805.1 Carlito syrichta
CCTGCTCTCTTGATGGTTTCTTTGGCTTTGCAGAAGCTTGTCAGTTTAATGAGGTCCCACTTGTCTATCTTATCTCTTATGGCCTGTGTGTTTTGGATTTTGTTCAGGAATTGGAGGACAGTTCCAATTTCCATAAGGGTGTGTCCTGCATTTTCTAAGGTTCTTATGGTTTGAGGTTTTACATTTAGGTCTCTGATCCATTTAGAGTTAATTTTTGTGTATGGGAATAGATAGGGTTCTTGTTTGAGTCTTCTGCATGTGGTCAGTCAGTTTTCCCAGTACCATTTACTGAATAGTTTCTCCTCTCCCCAGTGGTAGGTGGTGGAGGCTTTGTCAAAGATGACTTGGTTGAGAAATTGAAGTTTTGCTTCTGGAATCTCAATTCTATTCCATTGGTCTATATGCCTGTTCCTGTACCAATACCAAGCTGTTTTGATTATTGTAGTTTTATAGTAAAGTTTTAAGTCTGGTAGTGTGATAACTCCTGCTTTTTTTTTTTTTTTTTTTTTTTGCTGAGGATTGTTCTGGCTATTCTTGGTCATTTGTGTTTCCATATGAATTCCTGTATTGTTTTTTCTAGGTCTGAGAAGAATGTTGCTGGTAACTTGATGGGTATTGCATTAAATCTGTAGATTGCCTTAAGTAAAATGGACATCTTAACAATGTTGATTCTTCCAATCCATGAACATGGAATATTTTTCCACTTGTTTGTGTTATCTTTGATTTCTTTGAGCAGTGTTTTGCAGTTTCATTGTAAAGATCTTTTGCATTTCTGGTTAGGAAGATGCCAAGGTATTTCATTTTTTGTGGCAATTGTGAATGGAATTGTGCTTTTCATTCGGGTTTCTGTTTGTTGATTATTGATGTAAAGAAATGCGATTGTCTTTTGCACATTTATTTTATACCCTGAGACTTTGCCAAAGTCCTTTATCAGTGTAAGGAGGTCTTTGACAGATTCTCTTGGGTTTTCAAGGTACACAATCATGTCATCTGCAAAGAGAGATAACTTGACTTCCTCTTTTCCTGTTTGGATACCCCTGATTGCCTTCTCTTCTCTGATTGCTGTAGCCTGGACTTCCAATACTGTATTGAACAGGAGGGGTGAGAGTGGGCATCCTTGTCTTATTCCAGTTTCCAGGGGAAATAGTTCCAATTTTTGTCCATTTAGGAGTATGCTGGCTGTGGGTTTCTCATAGATGGCTTTTACTATTTTGAGGTATGTTCCATGTGTGCCTAGATGTTTGAGGGTTTTTATCAAGAAGGGTGCTGGACTTTATCAAAAGCTTTTTCTGCATCTAATGATATAATCATGTGGCTTTTGTTTTGACATCTGTTGATGTATTTAATTACATTTATGGTTTTACAAATGTTGAACCAGCCTTGCGTCCCAGGGATGAAGCCTACTTGGTCATGATGGATGATTTTTGAAATGTGTAGCGACACAACAAGAGAGCTAACAAGGTGCTGGAAGGGGCTGTGGACAGAGTCCAGAGATCCCATCTCTGTGAATGCAGATCAACTACTCAGGGCTGGATTATGGTCCACAGGAAATATACTGAGAGCACAAACTTCAGAGGAACTTGATGAGTGGTGAGTTCCAGCGCCCCACCCCCTACCCTGATCCAGTTGGGACAAAAGGTGTGGCCAGAAAAGGATGAGGAAGAATTCCAAAGAGATCAGTGGTGAATCTGGGCTGACACAAGCCCCCTCCTCCCCAACAATCCTCTGAACGTCAGACCCACATAGCTGGGCCATGACTGAGAGGGACAAACCCAACTGGAGCCTGGACATCAGTCACAGTAGGAGAACCCCATTCTGGGATAGGCCTGGCTTGGGCAACCTCATGAGAATACATACCTGGGGAAGAGACTATCCTGTATATCCCCAACAGAGATCTCCCTAACCATATGAGAGTGGGAGGGGAGGAGAGGACTGCAGCCCCACCCATCTCCACTGCCCCTTCTCCTTCCCTGCTTGGTTCCCTGAGAGAGTGAATGAGGTGGCTGTGCAGGAGAGATCTGATTAGAGGAACAATTACAGAACCTGCCACAAGAGGACAGGTTATTATTATTTTTTTTGGCTTTGTTTTTGTTTTTGATCTTTTTTTTAAATTTTATTTTATTTTGTTTTTGAGTTGGAGCCTCACTCTGTCATCCAGACTGGAGTGCAGTGGCCGCTCCCAGCCACCGCAGCCTCGACCTGCTGGGCTCCAGCGATTCTTCCACCTCAGCCTTCCAAGTAAGTGGAATTACAGGCGTGCTACCACAGCCAGCTAATTTTTGATTCATTGTAGGGATGAGGTCTCGCCAAGTTGCCCAGGTGGGTCTCGAACCCGCAGGCTCAGGCAGTCCACTCACCTCAGCCTCCCAAGGCGCGGGATTACAGGCTGAGCCACTGAGCCTGGCTTTTAATTTTCAATTATTTTTTAATTTTAAAAATTTTCTGTTATTTCATCTATTTTAAAAATATTTTCCTTTGTGCATTAATGTGTATGTGAAGCTTTGACCTGCATTCCCTCCCCCAATTTTTTTCTTTATTTCTTTCTCTGTTTCTTTCTGTTTTAATTTCTACACTCTTTAATTTCTACATAAATCAGGCTTTGGAATGTTTTTCCACTTAAGATTTTTCACTCATATATAGTTGAGTATCAATTTGAAAATAAATTTTGATTTGCTTCTTCCCTACTCTGGAGCACTAACATCAAATGTTTGAATCATTTGTTAAATCTGAAGTTCAAGTGGGCTTGAAGGAAAATTTTACCACCACCATAGCCAAAACCAAGGGCTGGCTTTGCTGACTCCTTTGCCACTTGTTGCATTCTATCTATTTCACGCTCCTTAAAGCTCCAGCTTAATGTCCCTCTCAATTCCAACTGGCCATCTGCTGTTGACCTAAGCAGCTGTTGGACGTTCTGTGCTTTGTTCTGCTAGATGAGGCAAGTATCAGTTATCTGGGATACTGTCAAATGCCTTAAGTGCAACACAGGTTTAATATTCTGGTCTTAGGTCATGCCTCATATTTGGACTCTGGGATTACTTGCTTTTGTAAACACTCTTAGGTATTTAAATGAATGTCTTAATTTACTCAGAATCTAGGATAGAGTATTTTCACAAGGACTGGTTTGTCATATCACCTACAGCAGAAATATTCACAGTTTCACAGTATGCATGCAAGAAACAAGATTCTCAGATTCACATCACACAAATAATATATTGCAGAAAAAAAGTGTTTTGTGAGAAATTCTAAATTTGTGATGTGTGAATTCTGTGTTGCTTCTAATATTACGCTATACAATAAAATAACAATTTTAATGATCCTATTTAATTTTTAAAGAGTGAAATAATACCAAAATTGGGTATTGTAATCATTATGCTATTAAAAAAAGATATAGGAATGGTTGTAATTATTGATTTTCTGGTTTCAAAGCAAGCACGTAGAGTCAAAGGTTTGAATTCATGTTCTATTATGCTTCCCACTACCCAGCTTCGTTTGTGAATTTATACATAAGTTTTTTATAAGGGTTGATAGATTTTGCAAGAAGATGGATAATTTGAATTGCTGCCCTTTTGTTATCATTTGCTGATATTATTAAATTATGTCTAGAGAATAAGGACTGTAAGCATTTTATTTTATGGAATATGTAGAGATGTTTTCCAATCTTGTATGTGGCCAATGTTCAAACATTACCTCATAAAAAGTTACTTAAATTCTGTGCACACCTATAGACACATTACACATATATTATGTGATCAGTTATTAAAGTCATAAAATTGTTTATCCAGGTTTTATGTTCTCATTTTTCCAATTTGTTCTTAAACAACTTTCTTAAGGTATAACTGACAAAAATTAAACTGTATATATGAAAACTTGCAAATTGATTAATACAAACATATATAACACATGTGAAAGTATAGTCACAATCACCCGTAACATTTTCTCTGTGCCCCTTCGTAATGCCTTCTTTCTGCCCCTTCTTGGTCCTTTGATCCATCCCCAGGATCTCACTAATCTATTTCCTGTCACTTTAGAATTTGAAATGGATACGATCTGCAGTTCTTATGGCATGACTAGAAGCTTATGTTTTCTTAGATAGTTATAGGCAAAATTATTTATAATCTATTATGTACTTGTCAACAATGTGTATAAAAAGTATGTTTAACAGAAAAAGCATAACCCCATATATTTGAATTATCCCAGAGCATGTCATGTACGCTAAGACAAAGTAGTTGCTCATTTTAAGAGGCATTTTCCGTTATTGGATAATGAAGAGTTTACTGTCCTTCCCCCACATGGATGTTAAGAACACGAACATTCGTTTCTCAGTCCTCATCAGCACCAAAGGACTGATGGTGGCATAGCCATTGCCCACAAGCATCTGCACACAATGACGAACGGGATCACTGCTCCACAACATTCCTGAGGATGAGGACACAATGCAATCCAAAAAGTACATGACCACAGATAAACTCATGAGCAACAGAACGGTGTGGGTGGCCCTTTTTTCTGGGGATGCTTTTGGAGAAAGATGGGTGCTGTGAAGATGCTGGGACTGCCTCTTATGCCTGTACAAGAGAATTACCATGTATCCACTGGACAGAACCATGAGCCCTATCGGGAAGACATCCTGGAAGGTCAGCAGTGTGGTGAATAAGGGCCTGAGGAAGTAGCTCATGCGCCCAAGAGAGCAGGAATTAGTGACAAACAGGAGATGGTCTGAGGTCACATTCGGGGTGGCAACAGTCGAGACTATGTAGCAACCATTAATGGCCATACTGAAGACCCAGAGGGAAAAAAAGCAACACACATTGTGGATTGAGGATTTGTGTTGGAACTTTGACAAACAGGAGCTTCTGGGGCTGAGGGTGATGGCCTGGAGGACACTCAGCAGGCAGGTGGTACAAACGGAGAGACCTCTCATTGACCTGTACAAGTAGATAACTTACACCTGATGTCATTCCAAATTTCCTGAGACTCAAAAATGTCTGTAGCTATAAAACCCACAGTTAATAGCATGACTATGTGGATTAGAGACAAGTGACCAATGGTCAGGTCGGTGATCTTGGGCCTGTGCTTGAGCAGGAATGTGAGAGTGTGAAAGAGAAGAAGGAAGGCATTGGCTAAGATCCCAATGCTGACTTCGGAGAAAAAGGCCTCTCTTATGGCAAGAAAACTGGAGAGTTTGTTATTTCCATTCATCTTTGTAAGGGGAAGCAGCATGTAGAAAATTTCTGAAGAGAAAAGCAAGGAGAATTATCTTTACCACACGTATTGCCACCTGCATCCATCTCAACCAAGTTCATTCATCTCTACTGCCGTCATCAAAATATATGGACTGACCCCAAAATGCCGTTTCCCCCTTCAGCACGGAAGCCCATCTTCACATGCTCCTGGATGTATCACAGCTCTCTCCCTGTCCTCGAACTTCTCTGTCATGACTGGACTGGGTATCTCATTGCTGGACTCCCATAGTACCTCTGCAATACAACTGCCATATTATATACAAAGTATTTCCTTGTTCGGCCTCATTTTTTAGTTTTCAAAGTCAGGAGCAATGTCTTAGTTGCCTTTGTACCTGTAGAAACCTGATAAAAATGTTTGGTTCACAGCAAGAGCTCTATGATTTTGTTCAATTTGGGTGAGGAGAATCGCCTAAGTCTGGAAATAAAATCCTCCCAAGTAAAGGGTGTTCATGGGATAATTTGTGCACAATTATATTATTTTAGTTCCATCTTCATTCTGGTTTACATTTTGCCCGACCAAATATTCAAATCACACAGGATGTTAAGTGTGTGCCAAAGTCAGACATTTTGAATTTACATCTATGATCTGACATTTATTGGTTTTTTTTGTTTGTTTTTTTTTGAGTTAGAGTTTCACTCTGTTGCCCAGACTGGAGTGCGGTGGCCGCTCTTGGCCATTGCAACCGTGACCTGCTGGGCTCCGGCGATTCTTCTGCCTCAGCCTTCCAAGTAGTTGGAACTACAGGTGTGCGCTACCACGCCTGGCTATTTTTTGATTTATTGTAGAGATGAGGTCTCGCCAAGTTGCCCAGGAGAGTCTCGAACCCGCGGGCTCAGGCAATCCACTCACCCCAGCCTCCCAAAGCGCGGGATTAGAAGGCTGAGCCACCGACCCCGGCTAATCTGACATTTATTTATTTATTTATTTATTTATTTGTTTATTTATTTTGAGTTGGAGTCTCACTCTGTCGCCCTGACTGGAGTGCAGTGGCCGCTCCTGGCCACCGCAGCCTCGACCTGCTGGGCTCCGGCGATCCTTCCGCCTCAGCCTTCCAAGTAGCCGGAATTACAGGCATGCGCTACCACGCCCGGCTGATTTTTTGATTTATTGTAGAGATGAGGTCTCGCTGCCCAGGCGGGTCTCGACTCACGGGCTCAGGCAATCCACTCACCCCAGCCTCCCAAAGGCACGGGATTACAGGCTGAGCCACCCAGCCCGGCTTAATCTGACATTTATTAAGTGGGGGACCTGAAATGTCAATTAACACAATGATCGCATTTGTAAAATATGGATGACCATATTACTTACCTCCTAGAGATATGATGTGTGTAAATGCACTAAGCACCAAAGAGTGTCTGGCATATAATGATCTCTTTGGAAAGTTAGCTATTATTTTATTATTATGTAGCTCCTCATATATAGAATTCATATTATAGAATTAATGCAGCTTCTAAAATCATTTTCCAGCTCTGTCCCAGCCTAAAGGCTAAAGAGAAACAAATACCAAAATAGTAGAGTCTTAACAATCTCTATTCATAGGACACTAATGGAATGTATGTATTTTCTTGAATCCCCCAAGATAACTATTCATCCTACATATTTTAGAAACCTATGCCAGAAAAAACTAGACAAAGTCAGCAGAGTCCAGTTGCTGACTATTTCTAGCATCGCTTTCCAAATTTCTTCTCACTCAATTACAAGCATGTGCAATCAAAGTGGCAAGTATAACCACATGTTAAGTAGACTGGGATGATTTCTTTCTACAAATTTCATTAAAAGACAAGTGACCATCTTCATCGTAAAGGTGTTTCTCTGTAGGAGTTTGAGTTCCTTTCTCAAGGAAGAAAGGGTATTTTCTCAGAGTTATGGGGCACAAGTGTAAAATTTATACTAGAGGATTTGGTGATGACTCACTCATGGAATGGTTTCCCATACAATGTAACTATGGTCATTCCTTGATATTTGTAGGAGATTGGGTCCAGGACCTCCCTTAGATACCAAAATCCATGGATGTTCAAGTCTTTGATAAAATGGTGTGGTATTTGCATAAACCCTGTGAACATCCTCCTGTATACTTTAAATTATCTCTAGATTACCTATATACCTATTATAGTATAAATGCTATGGAAACAGTTATTATACTGTATTGTTTAGGGAATGACCATTTTTAAAAGTCTGTACGTGTTTAGTACAGCCACAATTTTTTTTCTGAATATTTTCAGTCCACGGTTGGTTGAATCCAGGATTGTAGAGCCCAGGGATACAGAGGGCCAACTGCATATAGTTTCATTCAAACCTTTATATGGCTATAATATGAAGAGTATAACATTGTAATATGGGCCCAGACATATCCTTACAGATTTACCATCTGAATGTCAAGAGTTTGATGCTAACTTGTTTTCACAGCTACTCGGACCATTAGTTCTAAAACATAAGTCACTAACGGGAGGCTGAAATGATTAGGCACCCTGACCATGGGATTGCACTTAAGAACTCAAACCTCAGTGGGTATGTGGTCTAAAAACTTTGGAAATTTTGATATATAAAATAGAAATTTCACAGTAAGAATTAGAAAAAGCTGATCATTTTCCAAAGAATTGATCAAGTAAAGGAATACAATTTTCTCCATTCACACATTTAGTAAATTAGCTTCCTCCTATGATAAGTCTGGGAGAAAGAACAAAAAGTATGAATCTAATTATCCAGCTGTGTCTGAGTTGCATGGGGCCCATGCTGTCTTTAAGCACATGGCCCTGATTGGGCTTCCTTGTCTTCATGTACTTTCATGACATACACATATTGCCTATACATGTATTTCATGTAAGTTACCAAATAGATCCTGAAGATATGTTAAAGTTATAACATTAAATAGAAAATAATAATATTTAGAGATAGCATTTAAACAAATGAGTTGAAATAAATCAAAATTATAAGCTTATATTCTCATGTTATTTCTCTGAAGTATAGGCTTTAATTCTCTTTTAAAATAATTGAGTCTTGCATATACATAACATTGTAAAACTTGTCAAATAGTATATTTTAATAATCTATAAATTGAGGAAATAAGACTCCACTATTTTCAGCATGACTTGGGGGACTGCAGCCCTACAAACATAAGTGATTAGGCACAGCAGATGTGTGCAAATGCCATAAAGTTACCTCAACATGTAGGATGTCATGGGCCATTACCTAAGACTGGTCAGTCTTCTTTGAAACAGAAGAGACGATCTCCTCTGTCCAGAGGGTTTATACAGGGAATCGGCACAATTTGGTGCATTCACATGTACTCACTTATGCTAGCTTCCATGGAGCTCCAGGAGAGACAACAGAAAGTCAGCATCGAATCATTCAAGTGTCTCTGGATTTTGTGGACTATACACAGGTTTATTCATGAAATACAACTCCCAAATGTCTATATCTTTATAGCTGTTCTGTATCTTTATAGCTATTATAAAGAAAGGCATACAGCTATTTCTGTGCCATATATTATTTTTACAGAAAATACATTGTGGATAATATAAGCATTTCATTTTTTTTTTTTTTTAGTTGGAGTCTCACTCTTGTCACCAAGGCTGGAGTGCAGTGGTACACTCACGGTCACCACAACCTCAACCTGCTGGGCTAAGGCAGTCCTTCCACCTCAGCCTTCTAAGTAGCTGGAGCTACAGATGCACACTACCACGCCCAGCTAGATTTTGTGATTTACTGTGGAGATAAAGTCTCACCAATTTGCCCAGGCTGGTTTCAAACCCCCAGGCTCAGGCAATCCTCTCACCTCAGCCTCCCAAAGTGCTGGGATTACAGGCTGAGCCACCGAGCCCAGCCAGCATTTCATTTAAAAAAACTAAAAGGAAACTTCTTAGCATGTCGTCTTACACCCTTTGAATCATGCTCACCACCTGATATGCACAGCACAGCTTAGGAGACCAGGGGACAGAAAAAACAACTCTCTGCCATCAACAGGATGAGGTGGCCCACACCCCTAAAGACAGTTCTTAGGGGCGGTTGATGCTGAGATGGCACCTGGCTTGCCTGACGTACCAAGCGCAAAAATCCCATCAGACTCACTGGAGAAAACAAACTGCCCTCAGAGTGACTCAGTACTCTTAGTATGATAGCATAAATTACAGGGAAGATAACATGGAAGAAAGTTCTGCGACAGGTCACACTCAGGCCATGTTGTAAAAGAGGAAGAAAGCACTAAGTGGGCAGATTAGGGAAAAAATGCAACTTACATGGACTAAGAAATGCCAAAGAGCTTTATATGTATATGATACATATGAGATTACATACATAAGATGTATTGTTGACTACTATAAAAAATTTTTTTAAAAGAAAGAAATGTCAAAGAGGAATCAGTGAATTCATTTTGAAAAGTCACTACCAGGAGTTCTTTTAACAGGCTAGGGTACCCTCAAAGGGAATGTAACCCCATTAAGATTCCCATTAATACCCAGCTAAAGGAAGCATTCAATTTAGACATTGTGTTGTTTTGTAATTACCCAAATCATGGACAGTCTTGTGATACACAGCACCATCAAGTGCCGCAAGCTAGTGATGGATGCTCAGGTCACCGCACCCGAGCCATCATTCAGGAGAGCAGTGGAGAACTGAAGGGAAGGAGGGAATCCATCAGCACCCTCATGCCAGTTTGGGTGCTTGTACCCGTGGGGGTGGACAGGTTCCATGGAGAAGGACAGAAAGCAGGGCACACCTGTTTCTCACCTGCAGTGTGAGCGTGATCATGCATGCTTCCTAGGATTGAGATGATCTGTAATATTTATGCCCAGGGCTTAGCCAAGTGCCTTAGAAACACGAAAGGGCATATGTCTTGGCTTGCTATCACCATATAGATCACCTTCACTATCTCTGTCACCATTATCATTTACTTTCATTATGCACATACGAGTGTGGGCTAGGACTATGGGCAGATTAGAAAACAAGCTCTACTTTTCAACACAATCCTAGCTGAAAAACTATGAGGAGAACAAGAGAGACAGCTGGCATAGTCGGGAAAGGCAGCATTATCACCAACCAGTGCTAAGTATGCCATGCTAGGAATATTGTGAAGTGTATAAACCCTGGGAGAATAAAGAAGAAAAACTTGCAGAACATTTGGGTAAATGCATGGCAACTATTTTTTAAAAAGTGAGTGAGAATTATCCATTGTTTTGTGTTTTTTCAAACAGAAAGAATTATAAAGTACAGATTAGGGTGCACACTTACAGCTAGGATATTTATAGTCTTGATATCTTGAAGTCAATCGAGAAAAATCAGGAGAAAAGAGTATTAATCTAAAGTGAAAACAAAACAAAACAGAAAACCCCACAGGTACTTCATAACAAACACTAAACTGTCATTACCAGGAAACCCAAACAGTCCTTCAGGAGAACAGGTTTCCCTGATAATTCCAAAAATGAAATAAGAATTACATCTGGATTTTTTGCTAAACAGCTCTGATTTTTTAAAATCATCAGAGTCTTGTATCTCTGTAACAAGAACAGGAGATTAGTTCACAGTTATCTGTTCACAATAACTGCATGAAAAAATACAATTTGGAAAAAAACACACAAAAAATCATAAACCTAGGCAAATAGGTGAAGGACAGATCGGAGTCTTCTTGTTCTAAATTTTCATCTAAACTAAAAAGGTTTGGGTATGTCCATTATCAATGGAAGAGGAAGTGGTATTTTAAATGCATAATACAAGGAGAAAAGATAATGAACATTATTTTCTTTCTCCTCATCAAGTTTCAGGGGATTATATTTTTAGCTCCTTTGTAACCAGTCAAGAGACATGAACATCATCACCCTCTGTTTTCATTTATTTTTGATGTAATTGTTGCCTCACTGTCACTGTCCTCTAATTTGAAATTTTCTAACTGGTAGAGTTCAAGCTTAAGTGCTGACACCATCAATTTGAAATTTGTAAAATAAAAACAGTGACAAGAAAGAACTTTATGAAAAAATACAGGTAGATGTTTTGTAGGAATGTGAAGTTAAACTCTATGTGATTTTGAATAGAGTATCTCATTTTCTTCTTAAAATGAAATTTATTTTTAAATCACAAATTTATTATATATACTAGTAAATCTAATAAAGATGACAGAAACAAAACAGTGTATTTAATGAACATCTCAAGTAAAAAAATACAATCCCTTCTCTGATGAATATGAATTAATAAAATTTTCAACTAAATAATAGGTAAAATAATAATATGTAACTTGAGGACTGATAAACCAAGTATATGAAAGTTATTTTAACAGGGAAATAAAAGAAAAACTATAATTAATTATTTTACATAAAAATGGTCTAGTTTTTATGAGTTACTACATAAAGGACTAAATATATTAAGAAGAAGATATCTCCATTGCTTTATAAGGAAACCATACTCTAAGGTATGAACTATTAAGCTACTGTCTACCCAAGGCTACCAAAACCTCATCACGAGACCCAATTTACATCCTTTCATGACCTGCCTAGGACCCTGGCAGCATACTAATCCCTTATCTGTGGAATAAAAAGGCAACAGATATGTGGGGGGTTCAGCACACTCAAGAAGAACCTGCATAGTTTTAAGGAAAGACTGTCCTTACCTCATCTCTCTGCAGGCCTGCAATTGTAGCATCTGTAGAAAGGAGTCAAGATCCCTCTGGGGAGCACAGAACCGTGGACTTCCCAGTGGAACATGCACTTGCCTCTTAATTTTACTGTATTCTCTCCAGGATAATAACAATCTTGGGAGAGCTGTGCTCAAAACTTTACTCCAAGTTCCTTTGCCACATTCGCAAGAAGGATCATAAGAGTCACAGTCATGTGGACCATACCAAGTTCTCTCCTTTTGATCCCAAGATCAAATTAGTCCAACCCCATTTCGTACTTTGTAATGCCTCTACTCTGGGTGAGAGATTCCTGGTGCCTCCTGTGAGTTCACAGTGGCTCTGAGTGTCCTCCCCATACAATGTGTCATGGGTATTCTCATCCACAAGTCTGTTCTCACCTGAAGCACATGGTTTCCAAGTAGTATTGGTTGTATATGCCAATACCATGTATGATTTCCAAGCTTGTAGTTTCAGGTTTCAAGCTCTGTCTCATGTTAAACTTCATATAAAAAATATTCCTTATAACCATGGGTGAAGGCAGAAAAATCCCTTAATGGCCAATTTATTTTCATTTTCCAGGAATTCCTGAAGTGGCCCCAAATGCAATATAAATATGTAGCACCTGCATAATGACAGCTCCTACACTTTAGGAAATGGTGTACACATCTCAAGTTGCTGGGAACCTTTCATATTCTGTGACTGAGGTTCTGAGAAATCCAGTCCCTGAGTACTCCAGGGCAACAAAGGAGAAGTACATCATGATGGGTCCAAGTGCTGTGACCAGAGGCTTCTCTGGCAGTAGAGGAACCCCAGGCTTCAAATGTGATCATCCATGAAGGCAAAAAATGTTAGGCAAGTTGGTCTTGAGCAACTCGCAACCTTTGCTCCAACTTTTTTTGTTTTATTTAATTCACTAGGAAGGGAATCAGAAAGGGGACAAAAGTTTCTATCAATTCAGACTTTCTATGAGATGAAAGTAAGATGCTCAGGAAAATATATTATTATGTACCTAGCTAGACTAAATACAGACCACCAAGGCTACTGGCTTTAAAAAGTGCCACAAACCATCTTGTGTCTATTGGCAGGTTGGGCTCACCCAGTCTATGACATGTAGGATCCACCACCCAGGTCTTCCCTCACTGTCCTTGATCAGGAATATGAGCACTTGATCTGTGGCTGCTAATCAGACAGGCAGAGCAGCAAATAGAAATTCATGTGGGGTGGTAAAAACACATGCCAAGCAGCTTCAAATGTGCTGCTCTCCAGGGGTCCATCTAGCAAACACAGCAGCCACCTAAGTTCTGCTTTTCATAAAGCAGTGATCTACAAGCAAGGCAGTCATTAAGTCCCCTAGTCCTGCCTATATTCCCAGTTTTGAACAAGTGTCCCTTTTTTAGCCTCTATTTTTGTTGAAAACAAAAAGGGGTATGTCTTGGTCATAAAAAATATCTTATTCTTATACTAACATAATTAACTAAGATTGTTGGCTAATCAAGCATGTTTTACATCTTAAACATAGTGGAATTTGTAAAGACTGTATTCTATACAAATAGAAGTATGATTATCACTTTTAGACAATATCCTAAGATAGACTGGACATAGTGGCTCACACCTGTAATTCCAACACTTTGGGAGGTTGAGGCAGGAGATTCAATCAAGGCCAGAAGTTCAAGACTAGCTTGGACAACATAGCAAGAACTCCATGTCCAAAAAAAAAAAAAACAAAAAGCTGGGTATGGTGGTGTATGCTCATAGTACCAGTTACTCAAGAGACATAGGTGAGAGGATCACTTTAGCCCAGGAGTTTGAAGTTGCAGTGAGCTATGATCACATTACTGCACTCCAGTCTGGGCAACAGAGTGAAATTTTATTTTTTTTAAATTGGGGGGGGGTTGGGAAGATGGCAGCTGAGCCAGTCAGACTATGGGAGTCCCGGTGTGGGGGAGTGTATGGAAAATTTTGTGTATGTGCTGGTGAGTGAGTGCCCATGTGAGTGGATGACTGAGTGAGGGCTAGGGAGCTAGCGGCCAGGGCTCTCCTGGTGCAGCGGCTGGTGCCACAGCTGCTGGGCTTGGACCCTAGCAATTCCTGGGACGCAGAAGCCGAGGGCCACTTTCTTTTTAATTCTTTCTTTTTTTTAAATCAACAAACCCCCCCGGGGAAGAAAATCCTGGGAGAGACTGTAAAAGTGGGAGCTCATGAGCAAGTGACCAGGCCCCTGGTGCAACAGCTTGTCCGGCAGCTTCTCTGCTTCATCCCTGACTCTTCTCAGGTTGCAGAAGTCAAGTGCCATTATTTTTTAAAACAATGGACAAAAGTTTTTCTGTGAAAAAGCAGTGGGGAGAAACCATTGTCCCGGGCTTTCCCTTAGCATTGCAGCAGGAGAGACAGCCGGCTCCTGGCCAATTTATTTTCATTTGTCAGGAATTCCTAAAATGGCCCCAAATGCAATACAAATATGTAGCACCTGCATAATGACAGCTCCTACACTTTAGGAAATGGTGTACACATCTCAAGTTGCCACTTCAGCTCCTGGCAGGGCACTGGAGCACCTGGCAGGGCACTGGAGGCAGAAGCTGCAAAGGGAGTCCAGAGACAAAGTTCCACAAAAGAGGGCATGAGAGGCACCCCACCATCTTGAAGACGGGGCAGGAAAGTGCTCCGAATTGCTCACTACGAAGCAACAAACCCAATCTCTGTGACTGGCGGATCAACTACTCAGGGATTGATGTGACCCAGCAGGAATATCCTGAAAGCACAAACTTTGGAGGGACCTAATGAGTACTGAGTACCAGGCGCCCCACCCTCTACCTTGATCCAGCCATGGGACAAAGGGTGTGGCCAGAAAAGGATGAGGAGGAACTCCAAAGAGATCAGTGGTAAGTCCTGGGTTGACCCAAAACCCCTGCTCCCCAGCAATCCTCTGAATTTCAGATCTACACAGCTGGGCCACAACTGGGAGGGACAAACTCAGGCAGAGCCTGGACATTAGTCACAATAGGAGAACTCCATTCCAGGATAGGCCTGGCTGGGGTACCCCAGGTGAATACATACCTGGGGAAGAGACAATCCCGTACCTCCCCACAGGAGGAGATCTCCTTGAACATACGAGAGTGGGAGGTGAGGACTGCAGCCCCAACCACCTCTGCTGTCCCTCCTCCTTCCCAGCTTCGGACACTGAGGAAAGAGTGAAAGAAGTGGCTCTGCAGGAGAGACCTGATTAGAGAAACAATTATGGAGCCTGCTACAAGAAGGCAGATTTAAAAAAAATTTTCAATTAAAAAAAATTTTTTTTAAAGTTTTTGACTGTTCGTTCATTTATTTTTTGAATATTTTTTCTTTGTGCATGAATGTGTATGTGAGGGTTTAATCTGCATCCCCCTCAAATTTTTTTCTTTTTGTTTCTTTTTTCTTTTATTTGTCATTTTCTGTTTATGTGTTTATGTGAATAACTGAGTGTTCATCTTTCAATTTCGTAGTTGTTGTTGGTGTGATTTTGCTGTTTTGTCCTTCTGGATTTTTAAATTTTCATTCCTTATACTTTAAGGTATGTGTCAATATATGTGTGAGGATTTGATCTGCATTCCTTTTTTTTTCTTTTTCCTCTGATCTTTCTGTTTTTCTTCTCTATTCACTTTGTGCTAGGCATGTGTGTGTGTGTGTTTAGTTTTCTTGTTTTTTTTTGTTGTTGTTTATTTTGTTTCACTTTGTTGTTATTCCAGTTTGTTTTGGGGTGTAGGTGTATGTCTCTGTGTGTGTGTGTTCAAATGTTTTCTTGCATTGGTTTCTGCTTTGCATTGTCATACAGAGTGGTGGTGGGAAGTTGGTCTCAGGGAACATATACCACAATAAGTGAACATTGCCATCTGCAACTAGTTTCTGAATCCTAGCACCCCATCTCCTACTTTATTCAAATTTCAAACACTACAAGAGACAGCAAAGATTCCTATCTACCATCCTATTTCAAAATAGAACAAATCCAGAGCCCAGATCAGGGAAGAATAGAGGACTGGGCAAACATCAGAAGGGATAGCCTCTCCCACTGTCACTGAATAACAGAACTAAGGAGAAAAACAAGAGATCTGTCACAAACGAGCAAAGACCAAAGGAAGACCTCAGGCAATTTCAAATGTAGCAAAGATAAAACTCCTGAAAAATCAGATCTTGGTGCCCCAAAAATGGATGTCACCAACAACTGGCCCCAGAATATGACAGGTACTAAGGAATGGCTGGAAAGATGAATGATACCTAAGAAAGACAAGATGCAACACTGAAAAAACTTGTAACAGAGATTTTGGTAATAAAAATTTCATCCAGGAGATAAATAACAAGATGACAAGCAAGGAAAACAGAACTAATCTAGCTGAAGAAAGAATCTCAGAACTTGAAGACCAGAACATGGAATTAACCAGATCTGTAAAAAACATAGAAGAAGACTCAGAAAGAAAGAACAAGGTCTACAAGAGAGGTGCGGTTATATCAAGAGGTCAAACCTACACCTCATTGGTATCCCTAAAGAAGAAAGGGAAATGGAGAACAACTTGGAGCAAGTATTCCAGGAGGTAATCCCAGAAACCGTTCCCCATTTCACCAGAGATGCGACCAGTCAAGCACATGAGATACAGAGAACCCCCACAAGACATCAGATGAGAACACCAACCCCTAGTCACTTAGTGATTCGCATACATAGAAGACAAAAACATCACAGAAAACATCAACAAAACAAAAAGCTGGTTTTTTGAAAGAATTAACAAGATTGATGGAACCCCAGCCAGAATGACCAAGAAAAAGAGAGAAAAAGCCCAAATAAACCCAATCAGAAATACAAAAGATCACATCACAACTGACCCTGAAGAAATACATAGGATTATCAGATATTACTATGTACACCTATATGGAAACAAACTTGATAACCTAAATGAAATGAAGGACTTTCTGACATCACACAACAGCCCCAGGTTGAAACAAGAAGACATTGAGACACTAAATAGACCAATAACAACCCAGGAAATTGACTCTGTCATGCGAAAATTACAGCCCCACCCCCCAAAAAAGAAAAAACCCTGCAACGGATGGCTTTCCAGCAGAATTCTATAAAATGTACAAGGAGAAGCTGATACCAATTCTATTGAAAGCATTCCAGGCAATTGAGAAAGATGGAATTCTCCCAAAATCATTTTATGAAGCTAACATCACCCTGATACCAAGACTGGGTAAAGATCCAACAAAAAAGAGAACTAAAGGCCAATATCCCTTATGAACATAGATGCAAAAATCCTCAATAAGATTTTAGCAAATTGGATCCAAAAACAAATCTGAAAAATCATCCACCATGACCAAGTAGGCTTCATCCCTAGGATGCAGGGTTGGTTCAACATTTGCAAGATCATAAGTGTTATTAAATACATCAACAGTTGTAAAAAGAAGAACCATATGATTATATAATTAGATGCAGAAAAAGCTTTTGATAAAATCCAGCATCCCTTCTTGATAAAAACCCTCAAACACCTATGTATAAAAGGAACATACCTCAAAATAGTAAGTGCCATCTATAATAAACCCACAGCTAACATATTGCTAAATGGACAGAACTGGAAACAGTTTCCCTGAAAACTGGAACAAGACAAGGCTGCCCTCTCTCACTCCTCTTGTTCAATTGTGTTGGAAGTCCTAGCTTGGGCAATTAGACAAGAGAAGGAAATCAGAGGTATCCAAATAGGAAAAGAGGAAGTCAAGTTATTCCTCTTTGCTGATGATATGATCCTATACCTTGAAAATCCAAGAGAATCTGTCAAAAACCTGCTTGCACTGATAAAGGACTTTGGCAAAGTCTCAGGGTACAAAATAAATGTGCAAAAGACAGCTGCACCACCAACAAGCAGGCAGAAACCCAAATTAAAAGCACAGTCCCTTTCACAATAGCCACACAAAAAAGTGAAATACCTTGGGATCTTCCTAACCAGAGATGTGAAAGACCTTTACAATGAGAACTAAAAAACACTGCTCAAAAATATCCAAGTAGACACAAACAAGTGGAAAAATATTCCATGCTCACAGATAGGAAGAATCAACACTGTTAAAATGTCCATCCTACCAAAGACAACTACAGATTCAGTGCAATACCCATTAAGTTACCAACATCATTCTTTTCAGACCTGAAATGACAATAAGAAATTCATATGGAAACCCATAAACGACCACAAATAGCCAAAAAAATCCTTAGTCAAAGAAAAAAAGCAGGAGGTACTACAAACTTTACTGTAAGCCTACAGTAATCAAAACAACCTGGTATTGGTATAAGAACAGGCATATAGACAAAGGAAACAGGATAGAGATTCCAGATGCAAAGCCTCAATTTCTCAACTGACTCATCTTTGACAAAGCCTCCTACAACAACCACTGGGGAGAGGAGTACCTATTCAGTAAATGGTACTGAGAAAACAGGCTGATCATATGCAGAAGATTGAAACAGGACTCCTACCTATCATCATACATAAAAAGTGACTCTAAATGGAACAAAGACCTAAACAGAAAACCTCAAACTATAAGAATGCTAGAAAATTCAGGAAACACTTTTATGGAAATTGGAACTGGCACTGATTCCTATTCAGACCCTAAGTGCCCATCTTAAGAAATAAGATAGACAAATGGGACCTCATCAAACTAATGAGCTTCTGCAAAGCAAAAGAAACCTTCAAGAGAGCAGAGAGACAGCCCACAGAATGGGAAAAAATATTTGCCAACTGTATATCTGACAAAGTCCTAACATCTAGGATCTACAAGAAACTCAAATGTGCTGAAAGGAAAAAAAACAAACAGTCCTATTAAAAAGTGGGCAAAAGACATGAAAGGACACTTCTCAAAAAAAGACATACAGGCAGCCAACAGACACATGAAAAAGTGCTCAGCCTCACTCATCACGACAGAAATGCAAATCAAAACCACACTGAGATACCACCTAACCCCTGTAAGAATGGTCATCATTAATAAAACAAACAACAACAGATGCTGGCGGGGATGCGGAAAAAAAGGAATGCTTCTACACTGCTGGTGGGAATACAAACTAGTACAACCTCTTTGGAAGACAGTGTGGCCATTTCGGAAAGAACTAGAAATTGACCTTCCATGTGATCCAGCAACTCCCCTATTAGGAATATACCCGAAGGAACTCAAATCATTTTACAAAAAAAGTTACCTGCACATGTATGTCTGCTGCAATTCTATTCATAAAAGCAAAAACATGGATTCAACCATGTTGTCCATAAAGCTGGACTGGATTAAAAAAATGTGGTCCATATACACAATGAAATATTATGCAGCTATCAAGAAAGACAAACGTGGATATTGCAGCAACTTAGATGGATTTAGAGTCCATCATACTCAGTGATCTATCACAGAAACAAAGAACAGTGAACCATACTTTCTCACCCATAAGCAGATCTTTAACAATTATAATACTATAAGAAAGCGAATGGCAGTAGTGGAAAACTATTAGGAGAGGGGGTTGGGATTGGCAGTTGAGGGAAACTGCTAGGGGAAGGAGGGACATACCTCATCAACAAGGGTACCTGCATAATCAATGTTTGTATACCTAACCCTGAATTGTACCCCACATCTTTTTAATAAAAAAATTGGACCAGATGACTTTTAAGCAGGATTCTACAAAACATACAAGAAGGAGCTGATGCCAATCCTACTGAAGGTATCCCAGGCAATCAAGAAAGACTGAACTCTCTCCAAATAATTTTATAAAGATAAAACCACACTGATATCCAAACCGGGTAAAGATACAACAAAGAAAGAGAACTATAGGCCAATATCCCTGATGAACCTAGATGCAAAAATGTCAACAATAATTTTGAATGGTAAATAGGATCCAACAACACATCTCAAAAATTATCCACCATTACCAGGAAGTCTTCATCTCTGGGATGCTGGGCTGGTTCAACATATGCAAGACCATAAGTGTAATTTAATTCATCAACAGATACAAAAACAAGAAACACATGATTATATCATTAGACACAGAAAAGGATTTCAACAAAATCCAGCATCCCTTCTTGATAAAAAGCCTTGAACACCTAGGCATAGAGGGAACATATCTCAAAATAGTGAGCGCCGTCTATGATAAATCCACAGCTAACACACCGTTCAATGAACAGAAATTGGAAGCATTTCCCCTGAAAACCAGAACAAGACAAGGTTGCCCACTCTCACCCCTTCTGTTCTACATTGTGCTGTGAGTCCTAGCCAGAGCAGTCAGGAGAAGGAAATCAGGGGTGTCCAAATAGGAAAGGAGGAAGCTAAGTTATCCCTGTTTGCTCATTATATGATCCTATACATTGAAAACCCAAGAAAATCTGTCAAAAACCTCCTAGCGCTGATAAAGGGCTTTGGCAAATCTCAGGGTACAAAATAAACCTGCAAAAGACAGTTGCATTCTTATACACCAACAGCAAAACAGGCAAAGAACCAAATAAAAAGCATGATCCCATTAATAATAGCCACATACAAAAAAAAAAAAGAGATAAATACCTCAGCATCTTCCTAACAAGAGAAGAGAAAATCCTTTACAATGAAAACTACAAAACACTGCTTAAAGAAATCAAAGACACAAACAAATGGAAAAATATGCCATGCTCCTGGACTGGAGGAATTAACACTGTTAAGATGTTCATCCCACCCAAGGCATTCTACAAATTCAACTCAATACCCATTCAATTACCAGCATCATTCTTCTCATAACTGGAATCAACAATACAGAAGTATTCATATGGAAGCAAAAATGACCATGATAGCCAAAACAATCCTCAGCAAAAGAAACAAAGCAGGAGGAATCACACTCCCAGACTTTAAACTTTATTATAAGGCTACAATAATCAAAACAGCCTGGTATTGGTACAAGAACAGGCATATAGACCAAAAGAATAGGATAGAAATTTCAAAAGCAAAACCTCTACTTCTCAACCAACTCATGTTTGACAAAGCTTCCGTCAACAACCACTGGAGAGAGGATAACCTATTCAGTAAATGGTGCTGGAAAAACTAGCTGATCACATGCAGAAGAATAAAACAGGACCCTTAACTATCACTATACACAAAAATCAACTCCAAATGGATCTAGGACCTAAGTATAAAATCTCAAACTTTAAGAATCTTAGGAAAGGAGACACCCTGCATTTGGAATAGGCAATCAATTCCTGATTAAAACCCTAAAATCCCATGCCACAAGAGATAAGATGAACAAGTGAGTTCTCATCAAGTTGAAAAGCTTCTACAAAGCAAAAGAAACTATCAAGAGTGAGGAGACAGCCCACAGAATGGGGAAAAATTTGCCAACTGTATGTCTGACAAAAGCCTAACGTCCATGATCTATAAGGAATTCAAAAGTGCTGAGAGGAAAAAAAAAACAACAACCAAACAAACAGTCCTATTAAAAAACAGGCAAAAGATACGAATAGACATTTCTCAAAAGAAGACGTGTGAGCAGCCGACACATGAAAAAATGCCCAGCCTTATTAATTATCAAATAAATGCATATCAAAAGCACACTGAAATACCACCTAATTCCAGTCAGGATGACCATCATTAATAACTCAAAAACAACAGATGCTGGAGAGGATGTGGGGAAAAGGGAACATTTCTAACACTGTTGGTGGGAGTGTAAATTATTACAATCTCTGTGGAAAGCAGTGTGGCAATTTCTAAAAGACCTAGAAATCGACCTTCCATATGACCCAGCAATAGCCCTTCTGGGAGTATACCCGGAGGAACACAAATAGTTCTACAAAAAAGATCCCTGGACAAGGATGTTTATTGCACCACGATTCACAATAGCAAAAACATGGAACCAACCATGCTGCCCATCAAAAGTGAACGGGATTTTTAAAATGTGGCACATATACATGATGGAATATTATGGAACAATAAAGGACAAAATTATGGACTTCTCAGCAACTTGGATGTATTTTGAGCCTAACATACTCGGTGTTCTATCACAAAAACAAGGATGTTCTCACTCGTAAACAGACCCTGAACATTTATCATACGACTATAAGTAAGGGACTGGCAGTAATGGGACACTGCCAGGGTGGGGAGGAAGGAGGGAAGGCACATAACATCAATAAGGATACCTGGTCCCAAACTAGGTGAAATGGGAACCAAAAGGAGGCCCAAACTTCACCTGTTTGATGACCACTTATGTACCTGATCCTGAATTATACCCCACATCTTTAAAATAAAATTAAAATAATAAAATAAATTTGAACATACATCAGTTCAAGTCATATTTTGTTTGTGTATTTGATTGTCAAGAGGCTGCTGATCTCTGCTGCCTTTTCCTGAGAGGTGCTCCAGGAATGACGGATCCTTCTGTGCATGGCAGGTGCCGGATTCAGAGCAGCGACAGTGGCTAATTGTGGCTGCTTCTGCAGGGAGGGCTTTGGCGCTTGATCCTGGGTCTCCCCTCAGTTGGACATTCCCTCACCCACTTGCACACACAGATAGACACAGATTAGTCTTTACGCACACTCATCTGCGCAGAGACTCTCACTCTCTGACTGGTTCTGCTGCCATCTTGTTGAAGGGCTCCAGTTAGGTCATATTAAATGAATTTTTGACTTTATATTTTCAACCTAGGATGGGTTTATCAGGACACAACCGTTGTACTGTTTGACCAGTATCTCCCCATTTCCCTGTCTCCCCAGACCCTGTAACCACCATTCTACACTCTTTCTATGAGTTTGACTTCTTTAGATTCCACATATAAATGAGATCATGCAGTAATTATTTTTCTTGAACTTATTTCACTTAGTATAATGTCCTCTAGGTTTACCCATGTTGTTGCAAATGACAGGATTTTTAACCTTTTTAAAGTTAATACTATTTTGTTATACACACACACACACACACACACACACCACAGTCCCTTTACAGAAAGTCAGACATTAGCACAGATGCTAATCTTGTCTGGATCAAAATGAGCCAAGCGACTCATAATGAATCAGAATCTAAGATGTCTGCATCTCAGTGGACTTCATCAAGTCAGTCAAAAACCAAGTTGACTGATGGCAAATAGAATATCCAGTAATCATTATGCTTTTGATGAAGACAGCTCAGAAGAATGATGTAAAATGTGAACTTATAACCATCATTATCTTATACAGGAAATTGAGGTAAACTGGTTGGTGAGATCAAAGAAAACAATGAGAAGTTGGAGGGAGATGCATCTTTAAGCAAATTATTTCAGCAGACCTGATGACGTGAAATGTGCCATAAACAAATCATTCATGGAGCATGGTGTTACAGTTTTAAGCACCAACTTCTAATGTATTAATAGGAAGGTAAAAGGAAATAAAATCAATCAAGCCTCCTGATAATATGAAATGGAAAAAGCACTAAATAAGTTTGCTAAAATGCAAACAACATGGCTGGGCATGGTGGCTCTGCCTGTAATCCCAGCACTTTGGGAGGCCAAGTCGAGAGGATTGCCTGAGCCCAGGGTTTGAGACCAGTCTGGGCAACTTGGTGAGACGTCGTCTCTATAATAAATCACAAAAATTAGCTGGTCATGGTGGTATGCATCTGTAGTTCCAGCTACTTGGAAGGCTGAGATGGAAGGATAGCCTAAGTCCCACAGGTCGAGGCTGCAGTGGCCATGAGGATGCTGCTGCACTCCAGCCTGGGTGACAAGAGTGAGACTCCAACCTCAAAAAGGAAAAAAAAAACCACATAAGCATGATATTTTCAAATCAGGAAGTATGATGCCTCCAATTTTGTTTTTTTCTTTTGCATGGTTGCTTTGGCTATTCTGGGACTTTTGTGGTTCAATATGAATTTTAGGATTGTTTTTTCTATTTATATAAAAAATGCCATTGAGATAGGGATTGCATTGAATGTGCAGATTGCTTTGAATAATATGGACACTTAAAAAGAATAATCTTTTAAATCCATGAACATAGTGTGCTTTTCCATTTATCTATGTCTTCTTTAATTTTCTTCATCAATGTTTTCTAATTTTCAGAATACAAGTCTTTAATTATTTGGCTAAATTTATTCCTAAGTTTTTTATTCTTTTTGTTTCTCTGTGAATGGGATTGTGTTCTTCATATCTTTTCAAATTATTGTTGGTGTATAGAAACACCACTAATTTGTGTATGTTGATTTTGTATCATGTAACTTTACTGAATTTGGTTATTATTTCTAACTGTCTGTTTTACACAATTTTGTTGCTGTCTGTATGTTGAGTCTCCTACATATATAATCATGTCATCTGCAAACAGAGATAATTTTATGTCTTCCTTTCTGATTTGGATGCCTTTTATTTCTTTTTCTTGTTTAATTGCTCTGTCTAGAGCTTCCAGTACCATGTGACTAGAAGTGCCAGATGGGCATACTTGACTTAAACCAGAACATAGAGGAAAAGCTTTCAATTTTCTCTCATAGATCACAGTAGCTGTGGTCTTTACATACATAGTGTTTATTCTATCTAAGTAAGTTCCTTCTATATGTATTTTGTTGGCAGTTTTTATCAATAGTGGATGTTTTTTGTGAAATTCTTTTTCTGCATCCATTGAGATCAACATGTGGCTTATGGCCTTCATTCTCTTAATATAATATGTAATATTGATTTATTTGTATATATTGAATCATTTTTGCATCCCAGGGGTAAATTCCACTTGGTAATGATGTATAATCCTTTTTAATGTTCTACTGAAACTGGGTTGCTGGCATTTCATGGAGGATTTTCGCATCTACAGGCATAATGGATATTGGTCTGTATATTTTTTTCTAGTAAAGTCTTTGGTATCAGAGTAATGCTAGCCCCATAAAATGAGTTTGGAAGAATTCCCTCCTTTTCTATATTTTTTTGAAAAGTTTAAGAAGCACTAATATGAATTATTTTTGAATGTTTGTTAAAATTTATCTGTGAAGCCATCTGGCCCTGGGCTTTTTTGGTTGGTAAGTGTTTGGTAACTGAGTCAATCTTCTTGTTTGTTACTGGTCTGTTCAGGATTCCTGTTTGTTCTTGATTCGATTTTGGTTGGTTGTATGTTTCTAGGAATTTATCCATTTTTTTCTAGGTTATCTTGTTAGTGTATAATTATTCATAATAGACACATGATTTTTTTTATCCACCCCTTGTTGTAATGTATCCTCTCTCACTTCTAATTATTCTGTTTGAGTCTTCTTTTTTCTTTGTTTAGTCTAACTAAAGTTCTGCCAATTTTGTTTTTCAAAAAAACCGACTCTTAGTTTTGCTGGATTTCTTCTATATATCTTGATTTCTTTGAGGTATTTATGCTCTGAACTTTATTATTTCCTTCTTCCAGCTTATTCTGGGCTTTTTAGTTTGTCCTTTGAGGTGTAAAGTTAATTTTTTATAAATATTTTCTCTTTATTAATATAGATGATTACTGCTGTAAAAATTCCTCTTATTTCTGCTTATGCTGCATCCCAGAAGTCTTGATATAATGTGCGTGTTATTTTTATTTATCTTAAGATATCTTTAGAATTCTTTTGTGATTGCTTCCTCTTTGATTCAATTGCTGTTGAATTGTGTTTGATTCAATTGCATGTTGTTTGATTTCTACATATCTGTAAATTTTTCTACTTTCTTGCTGTTATTGATTCATACTTTCCTTCCATTGTGGTCAGAAAAGATACTTGGAATAATTTGATCTTAATTTTGTCAAGACTTTTTTTGTGGCCTAACATGCAATTTACCCTAGAGAATGTTGTGTGTGTGTTTAAGAAGAATGTGAATTCTTCTGGTCTAGATGGAAAGTTCTGTATATATGTTAGGCCTATGTGGTCTGTAGTGTTGTTCAAGTCTGCTGTGTCTTTGTTGATTTTCTTTTCTTTCTTTTTTTTTTTTTGAGTTGGAGTCTCACTGTGTTGCTCAGACTGGAGTGCAGGTGCAGTGGCACGCTTCCGGCCACCGCAGCCTCGACCTGCTGGGCTCTGGCAATCCTTCCACTTCAGCCTTCCAAGTAGCTGGAACAACAGGTGCGTGCTACCATGCCTGGCTAACTTTTTGATTTATTGTAGAGAGGAGGTCTTGCCAAGTTGCCCAGGCAGGTCTTGAACCTGTGGACTCAGGCAATCCACACACCTCAGCCTCCCAAAGCACGGGATTACAGGCTGAGCCACCGAGTCTGGCTATTTTTTTTTTAAGGCAGCCCAGTAGGTTTAATTTCACCAAGTTGCAACCACTGTATGTTCAATGGTTTGCAGATAGACAATTCATGCACAAAAATATAACCTATGTGACACAGCTAATTGCATACACATGTGACAACATCACAGTTATTTTATCCTGCAATAAACATCTTTGTGGTTTCCTGAGTAATATCATCTTTATGGCTCCAAACTTCAGGCTGAAGCAAACACTTTTTTCTTTTAACCCTTCTTTCTGAATTACTTCCAATATCTGCTTTGCTGTCACTGGTGAGTTGGAGTGTTTTACTAGTGCAACCCCTAGGAAGATGCTCTCTCAAGGGGGTCAGCTAGGCCTTTCCTGCATTCCTCGGGGCTTCTTGGGAATTTGGTTTGCCAGAACTTGTTTCTTTTAACCCTTCTTTCTGAAATACTTCCAATATCTGCTTTGCTGTCACTGGTGCGTTGGGGTGAGGAAAATGAGACCGTTTGATAGTTGAATCTATATCTAAAACAAATCCCTGGAGTTGCCACTGAGAATTTACAGATTTGGAAACCATATTCTTTTCTCATTCTCACACATTCTCCACAGCTAAGTTTCCTCTCCCAGAGGCAGTTCATTGGAGAATCACTATCATACACAGAGTGTGCACAGAGTTACTGATACAATTCCAGGGGTGGACAGGCCGGGAGGGAGCAGTAATTGCTACACAAAGTCTCCTGAGAGGCAGAGATGGGAAAAAGTGGCGCCAAGAGCTTCACCCATGGAGAGGCACAGCTGAACCCTGTGAGCACAGTCCTGGGAGAAGTGTCCCTGGGAGTCCCCGGTGCAGGCTCCCAGAGTCACTGCGCCCCTCTGCACGTGCACGTACACACACACACACACACACACACACACACACACACACACACACACGGGCCTGGGGCAAGCCCACTCCCACAGAATCTTTGTTGATTTTGATCTGGATGTTCTATCCATTATTGAAAGTGGGGTATTGATGCCTCCCATTATTATTATATTGCTGTCAATTTTTCCTTCAAATCTGTCAACATTTGCTTTACATATTTAGCTGCTCTGATGTTTATGTGTATATTTGTACTAGTATATCTTCCAGGTCAGTTGATCCTTTATTATTGCATAATGACTTTCTTGGTCTCTAGCCACCCCTGCTTTTTAAAAAAATTACTATGTACATTTTATAAATATATATAATCTTTTCACTTGCTTTCCTGTGTGCTCTTAAATATAAAAGGATTCTCTTCTAGACACTATATTCCTTGATCTTGCTTTTTCATTATGTATCTGGCCACCCCATGCCTTTTGGTTGGGAGATTTAACTCATTTACACTTAAGATAAATATCGATAAGTGAGGACTCATTATTGCCATTTTAATTGTTTTCTGTGTTTTTTCAGTTGTTTTTGCCTTTCTTGTTATTTTCCTGTATTATTTGATGATTTTTTTGTAGCACTTTGCTTTGATTCTCTTTATCTTTTGTGCATCTATTCAAATTTTATCTTTCTTGTTATCTGGAGACTTACCTAAAATATCTTGTAGTTATAATTGTCTATTTTAAGTTTATAATGTAATTACAAAACTCTGTAATTTCATTTCTTTTCCCATGAATCATACATATTCTTGTAGTCAGAGTTTATTTCTCTGTATATTGTATATTCATTAACAACTTTTTGGTGGTTATAGCTATTCTTAGTATTTTTTTAAACTTTTATATTAGGGGTAAAAATAATGTAAAGACTACTATTACAGTGTTACATTATTTTATATTTGTCTATATATTTATCTTTAGCCAGTGATATTTATGCCTTCATATGTATTTGTGTTGCTGTTCAGCATATTTTTGTTTCCATTTAAAGAACTCTTTTAAGAATTTCTTGTAAATCAGGTCCAGTGATGATGAACTCCCTTAATTTTTGTTTGGTTGGGAAAGACTGTATCTCTCCTTTATTTTTAAAGGACAGTTTCTCTGGACATAGTCTGGTTTTTCAGCAGGCATTTTTCAGTACTTATCAGTTCTATTGTCCCACATCCTTCTTCCTGCAAGGTTCCTATCAGTTAGCAATCCAGATAGTTTTAGGGAGTGTCCTTGTTTGTGATGAGTCTCTTTTGTTCTTGGAACATTCAAAATTTTCTTTGTCTTTAACCTTCAATAATTTATATATAATGTGTCTCAGTATAGATCTCATTTTGTTCAAGCCATTGGAGGTCCTTTGGGATTCTTGAATCTCAATGTCTATTTTCTTACCCAGATTTAGGAAGTTTTCCATCATTATTTCTTAAATAAGCTTTTTTCTCCTTTCTCTCTCTTGTCTCCTTCTGGACTGTCATCATGAGTATTGGTTCACTTAATGGTGCCCCATAAGTCCCATAGGTTTTCTTTACTCCTCTTTTTAGTTGTTTTTCCTTTTCCTCTCTAACTGGATTTTATATGACCTATCTTTGAATTTGCTGCTTCTTTCTTCTGCTTGATTAAGTCTGCAACTGAGGCTCACTACTCCATTTTTATTTTCACGTATTGCATTCTTCAGTTGCAGAATTTCTCTTTTGTTCTTTCTAAAATTTCTATCTCTTGTGAATTTCACATATTTTCATGTATTATTTTCCTTATTTTGATGAGTTGGCTGTGTTCTCTTATACCTCACTAAGTTTCTTTAAAACGATTATTTTAATTCTTTGTTGGATAATTCACATACCTCCATTTCTTTGGGGTTGGTTACCATAAGTTGTGTTGCTTTGGTAGTATCATGTATCCCTGATATTTTATATTTCTTATAGCATTGTTTTTGTGTCTATGCATTTTAAAAGTAGTTAACTCTGCAAGTCTTTATGGACTGTATTTGGTAGGGAAAGACATTCACCCATGGGTGGACAGGAGGAAAGACATTCACCCATGGTATCAGCAAGGTGAAGTGAGTAGCAGTCAGTGCTGGTGTCAGGACAGGGATGCTGGTTCCAGAGATGAATAAGGTTCCACTCTGTGATGTGCAAAAATTCATGCCTGGGGCACACAAGGTGCCAGGTTCAGTGTGTAAAGGGGATCTTGATCTGGTGGAGTTGCAGCAGTACACACACTGATGAGGGTGCAGTGGCAACAGCTACAGTGATGGTAGAGTGTCGCTGGTGGGTATATGGTAGATTCAGGACCAGTGGACACAAAGCAGTTCTAGGTTCAGGTTGGGCACACACCTGGTGATGCCAATTTCTGGGTGGGGGGCACCATTATGTGGGCTCCAGGCAGATGCAGCAGCTGGGATCTGTATCAGTAGACTTCAGAGATGCTCACCAGTAAAAGTTGTGGGGATCCACCCCAAAAATAAGGACTACTGGTATCTTTGGTGGCAAAGGCTTTCCTTCTCTCCCTGGGAGAAATTGCAGTCAGTGGAATTCCTCTTGGTGCTGAGTTTTGCCTGCCTGAGGGATGAGGTGATGCAGATAAAATGCTTCCTACTCTCTTCTAAACAGCCATCCTTGGTTTTGTGTTCTACTATGTTGCTACATTACTCTGGCACTCTTAGAGCAATTTTTATCCGTGGATAGTTGTTAAATGATTGTTCTGGGAGGAGGACAATGGCTAGAATTTCCTATTCTACCAACTTGTAGACATCACCTATTTTAATCATTTTTAAATGAACAATTCAGTGTTATTAACTGAACCTCTCATCACTGTATATTTCTATATGTTTCACTACCCCAAACAGAAATGCCGGAGTCCAGCTCCAGCAGGTCAGGGTTTCCTGAAGGAGGAACGGCGTCGGCGTAGGAGAAAACTTGGACACTGACTCTGTTGTTGTGCAGGACAGATGCCAATTTATTTTTCTTTTCAAGTTCTTTTTATACTTTTAGTTACATACAGTTTGGCCTTCAAACCCAGACGTATTTATCGTGTTTTGATCATTGTTCTAACCATGATGAAATACTGTCTGTCGCCGGGCTCGGTGGCTCAACCTGTAATCACGTGCCTTGGGAGGCTGAGGTGAGTGGATTGCCTGAGCCCGTGGATTCGAGACCCGCCTGGGCAACTTGGCGAGACCTCATCTCTACAATAAATAAAAAAAATTAGCCGGGCGTGTTAGCGCACGCCTGTAGTTCCAGCTACTTGGAAGGCTGAGGCAGAAGGATCGCCAGAGCCCAGCAGGTCTAGGCTGCAGTGGCCGGAAGCGGCCACTGCACTCTAGTCTGGGCAACAGAGTGAGACTCTGACTCAAAAAAAAAAAAAAAAAAAAAGGAAAAGGAAAAAAAGAAATACTGTCTGTCTTCCCTCAAATTTGTGACAATGTATCCACTAATAGAATCTTTAAAGCATGTAATTTTTCACAATGTGTTTTCTCAAACTATTTACCCTAACCATCTAAACTTTTAACAACTTTATGCCTAACTTATGCTTTCCTAACATTTTATTTTTTCTAAATACAATTACAAAGCCTTCTCTACTATTTTAACCTTTTTATATTAATCATCTACTCTAAAATGCAAAAAGTTTGTGTATACTGCAAATTATAGGACCATCCATCTCTTTTCTTGCATAAATGGCCACACCTGAAATTAAAACACTCATAATCATCACAACAACCTTTTTTTTGTTATGCTAAAAATACCTACATAACACTTCACAAATAGCAAAATGAAAACAACATCCCCAAAGGTCTCTGATTAGCAACCAACTTAAAGAACTGAAACTAATAAGCCTATTATGATGCCAAGCATGACGTTTATAATTTGTGTCTACAGTCCCCTGACAGGGATAATGAGAGCCCTGACGCACATTCAACCCAAGGCTCCCAGGGGTAGGAGAGTGCCACCCACAGTTTTTAATCATTGTTGCAGGTTCAAGCACCAAAACGGTGGGGATGGAGAAACTCAAGTGGCGGGTCATATCTCGGCAGAAAAATTTCCGTTTCACTAATTACTTGTTTCCACTAATAGATTCTTTTAATGGACTACTATTCTTTTGCATCTCCCAACTCTCTGGATACCAACGGTGAACATAACAAGATGAGTAGAAGAAACAGGGCCAATAGCTGCCCAGAGTTGCCCTGCTACCTGGGGTCTTCGGCCTTCTGGATCCTGTCAACGTGAAGGCCTCTGAGGCTGGCTCCCGACACAGAAACTCTGTATGTATTAGGCAGTAATCTCAAATATTCCCCTATCTCAGCCCCTAGTAACTTCTAACCTACTTTCTAGCTCTATGAATTTTGTCTACTCTAGATATTTCATGTAGGTAGAAACATACAATATTTAATCTTTTGTGTATGACTTACTTCACTTAGCATGTTATCTTCAAGTTTCTTCTATGTATCAGAACTTCATTTCTTTTCATGACAGAATATTATTTCACTAAATGTGTATAACCAAGTTTTGTTTATTTTGGTGGAGTTGCAGCAGTACAAGCTCTGATGACAGTGCGGTGGCAACAGCTACAATGATTGTAGAGTGTCACTGGTAGGTGTATGGTAGAACATTTAGTCATTCATTTGTTCATGGAAACTTGAGTTTTTCCACCATTGGCTTACTGAGAGCAACATGAACAGTTACATACAAGTCTCTGTTTCAGCCTTGATATTTTCAATTCTTTGGCATATATACCTGAAAGTGAAATTGCTGGATCATGTGGCAATTGTATTTTCTCCTTTTTGAGAAGCTGTCAAACAGTTTTCCATAGGAATTACACACTTTACATTCCCATCAGAAATGTAGGTAGATTCTAATTTCTCCATATCGTTCTGAACACTTGTTATTTTCTGTTCTTTGTTAAATGATAGTCATGCTAGTAGGTGTGAAGTAGCATCTCTTTGTGGTTTTATCTGCCTTTTCCTAATTACTAATGATGTTGAGCATTTTTCATGTATTCTTGTCCACTTACATATCTTCATTATAAAAAATGTCTACTTATTTCCCTTACTCATTTTTAAATTGAGTTGTTTGCCTTTTTGTTGTTGAGTTGTTTATATATGTTTGATTTTTAACCCTTGTCAGATATATGACTTGCAAATATTTCTCCTGTGTAGGAGAAATTGATGAATTAATAAGTCAGAAATAAAAGTGAGGAAATTACTATCATTACTACAGAAATAAAAAGGGAAATGAGAATACACACAATTAGGATAATGTATATGGAACAGATAAATTTCTAGAAAAACATAATCTATCAATACTGAATAAAAAGAAATAGAAAATCTGAATACTTAAACTAGTAAAATAATTGAATAAATAATAAAGGAAACCTTCAAACAAAGCAAAGCCCTAGACCAGATTGTCTAGGTGAATTCAATAAAACACTTTAAAAGGAACTAAGACAAATCTATTACAAAACCTTTCAAAAAACTGAAGAGTAGATAATACTACCGAGCACATCTATGAGACCAGTATTAAACTGATACTAGACTAGAAAAAACACAAGGATATGTTAGACCAAAATCCTTATGAATATTGATGAAGAAAACATCAAAAATATATATGCAAAACAAATTCAACAGAATATTAAAGGAATTTTATCCCACGTGGAATTCATTTCTGAAGTGTAATAATAATTCAACAGATTAAAATCAATCAATGTAACACATCACATTAATTAAATGAACGGGAGAATACCACATGATTATCTAAATTGCTACAGAAAAAGTACCTGACAACATTCAACATCCTTTCATGCTAATAGCATTCAACAAACTAGTAATATAAGGAAGTACAATCAACATAATACAGGCAACATATGTTGAAAGGCCCAGCTAACATCACACTCATGGTAAAAGACAACTTTCCTCTAAGATCAGGAATAAGAAAACTATGCCCACTTTTGGTACATCTCTTCAACATATTATTGGATATTCTAGCTAGACGATATAGCTAAGAAGAATAAACAAAAATCATCTGAATTGGAAAGGAAGAGCTAGAATTATCTATGTTAACAAATGACATGATCTTATATATAGAAAGTGCTAAAAATTATGTCTTTGTACGCGCGCGCACACACACACACACACACACACACACACACACAAAACTTTTCGGGCTAATAAACAAATTTGACAAAGTTGCAGAATGAAAAATCAACACCCGAAGATGGCGACCTGGCAACCCGGTGTCTGAAGCCCTCTGCAAGGGAGATCTGCAGTGGGTCTCTGACTCTCGCCCCCGGGAGGCTGGGGACCCCAGCATTGCAGCCTACCCCTCAAACAGAGCTCGGCCATCGCTATCACTGGAACATCGCAAGGACTGGACATTTTTACTGCATCGTCCTCTCCCGCTGCTGCCGCAGCCCCTCCCCCCACCAGCGCTCCCGCCGCCGCCGCCGCCGTCACCGCCGCCGCGCCCGCCGCGGCCTCTGGCACGGGTAGCTCATCACAACCCGGCCGGAGGAGATCCACATCAAACCGCTTCAGGGAAGATCTGCTGGGATCGCTGCCACCGCTCCTGCGACGGAGACTGTCCTGCCCACCCGGCGCGGGGCTCCTGTTGCCTGCTCGGAGGCAGGCAGCCATCTTGTTCCTGTCCGGCCCCACCCCCTCTGGGGCGAGCAGATGAGATAGCACCACCTGCTGGCGATTCAAGGTAACAACACCGAAACGGGAGAGACAAGCTTCTTTAAGACATAGACTAAACTTCTGAACCGAGGTTATTCTGAACTGTCCTTCACAGCAGATCAGGGGAACTGACCCTAACTGCAAACTAATTTACCAGCTTGAAAAAAAAAAACAAAAAAAAACGAGAAATCAGACCTGAAAGGACATTGGACTTAAACGAAATGTCTCAGAGTGTGCTTCATTGATTCTATTAGTTTAATGACTTAATTCTATTCCTACTGTATTGTTCCCTTTTTTCTCTTTTCCCTTTCCTCTTCTTCTCTTTTATTCAGTCTGTGAACCAGGTCTTTGTATAGAGGAACAGCACACTAATAAGATGGTTGGATAGCTGGTATGCTAGCATCACTATATGTTTTATTTTTGTTTGTATGAGAGTTGGTTCGACTGTAGCGGTGGTCTATTGTTTTTATCTGTTTCAGTATAGGCCTCTCTCTCTATTTGTTGGCACACTCGTTTGTTTCCCCCTTTACTCCTCTATCTCTCCACTCCCCTTTTCAACCCACTATCTGCTCCATTCTTTCCCCTCTGCTAACCACATTTTATTTCAGGGAGTAAACCTACAGCCCCACTGCCCTGGAAAGATTCCAGGGCAGTGGGAAGTGGGTTCCACATTATCCACACGCCTGTCAGCGAATACCAGGACCTGCAGACAGATTTTGAATCACAGCTCTCCCCTTAAGTACATCTCAAAACTGCAAAAAGGACCACCTCCAACCTACAGTGCAACTTCAGAATTGAACAAAGTAAGAGGACGTACATAAAGAATAGGAGATTGAACAAACAGAAGTAAAACTAATCCCTTTACCCCTGAATAACAGAATTAAAGAAGACGGTGACGTGGAGGGAAGGAAAAAGTAAGGAGGGGGGAAAAACCGCACAAATGAAGAAAAACCAAAAGAAGAATATAGGTCTTACACAGACCCCTGGGAGATCAGACAATGAGAAAACAGATTCTGGAACACAGACAATGAAGAGTCCCCAGAATGACTGGCTACATGCAACAAACCCAGACATCAAGACATTAATGGAGAGAATTAAAAAAATTGAGGAGAGACAAGAGGAAAATAGGAAGGAGTTGTTGTCAGAAATGACAGCAGTAAAGAATACTGTGATGGAAATGAACAACAGACTAATAAGCATGGAAAGCAGAATCAGCCAAGCCGAAGAAAGAATCTCAGAGCTTGAAGACCAAAACACAGAACTAACCCAAACTGTCAAAAGCATAGAAAAGAAGCTCAAAAGACAGAACAAACCTGCAAGAGATGAATGATCACTTCAAGAGA
>NW_007065624.1:0-1246 GCF_000164805.1 Carlito syrichta
ACAGATTCTCTTGGGTTTTCAAGGTACACCATCATATCATCTGCATAGAGAGATAACTTGACTTCCTCTTTTCCTATTTGAATACCTCTGATTGCCTCCTCTTCTCTGATTGCTTTAGCCAGGACTTCCAATACTATGTTGAACAGGAGGGGAGAGAGTGGGCATCCTTGTCTAGTTCCAGTTTTCAGGGGAATTGGTTCCAATTTTTGTCCATTTAGGAGTATGCTGGCTGTGGGTTTCTCGTAGATGGCTTTTACTATTTTGAGGTATGTTCCCCGTATGCCTAGATGTTCAAGGCTTTTTATCAAGAAGGGGTGCTGGATTTTATCAAAAGCTTTTTCTGCATCTAGTGATATGATCATGTGGTTTTTGTTTTGACATCTGTTGATGTATTTAATTACATTTGTGGTTTTAAGAATATTGAACCAGCCTTGCAAGCCAGGAATGAAGCCTACTTGGTCATGATGGATGATTTTTGAGATGTATTGCTGAATCCGGTTTGCTAGGATCTTGTTGAGAATTTTAGCATCTATGTTCATCAAAGATATTGGCCTGTAGTTCTCTTTCTTTGTTGGATCTTTACCTGGCTTGGGTATCAATGTGATGTTGGCTTCGTAAAATGATTTGGGGAGAGTTCCATCTTTTTCAATCGCCTGGAATACCTTCAGTAGGATTGGTATCAGCTCCTCCTTAAATGTCTTGTAGAATTCTGCTGGAAAGCCATCTGGACCAGGGCTTTTTTTTGTAGGAAGTTTTCTTATTACGTGGTCGATTTCCTTGATTGTTATTGGTTTATTTAGGGTCTCAATTTCTTCTTGTTACCTAGGTAGGTTGTGTGATGTCAGAAAGTCTTCCATTTCCTTCTGGTTTTCAAGTTTGTTTCCATACAAGTGTACGTAGTAGTCTCTAATGATCTTTTGTATTTCTTCAGGGTCAGATGTGACTTCATCTTTTGTGTTTCTGATTATGCTTATTTGGTTTTTTTCTCGTTGTTTCTTGGTCAGTCTAGCTAGGGGACCATCAATCTTGTTTACCCTTTCGAAGAACCAGCTTTTTGTTTCATTGATTTTTTGTATTATCTTTTTGTCTTCTATGTCCTGGATTTGGGCTTTTATTTTGGTGATCTGGATTCTTCTGCTGAAATTAAGGTTTTTGTGGTGTTGCTTTTCCAGCTTCTTTAGGTGGTTTATTAGGTTGTGAATTTCTGTTCCTTCCATTTTCTTCATGTGTGTTTGTAGGGATATAA
>NW_007065625.1:0-316 GCF_000164805.1 Carlito syrichta
CAGCTTAAGGTTGCAGCAGGGTTACACATGTGCACTACAACTTGGGCCACAGTCCTTTTGTTATGACCGAGTAAGGGAGAAGAAGCTACGCCAGCAAGTTGAGTTTAATTAATTGTGAATTTATTAATGTGTGGGTCAAGAGTAGGAATGAAAACTCTTGACAAATTGGTGCAGTTTGTGACAAGCTTTCTAGGTAAAATTTGCAGCATTGGCTACATAGCAACTTAGTGACCATAGCAACTATTAACTAACAGCTTGGCAACCAAAATGGGAACCTCGATTGTCAGGGAGCTTTGATTAATTTCATGTCCTAGGT
>NW_007065626.1:0-771 GCF_000164805.1 Carlito syrichta
AGCTGTTCTCGTTTTCAAATGCTAAAAGTCAGGTTAATTAAAAGTAAGTCCGTTTCTGAAGGTTTAGGCCTTGCCTAAAATCGTAATACATTGCTTGTCCCTGTAAAACTGTTAGGAAGTCTCTCAGAGTCTTGTAATGTATGCTGAGTCTTTACTTTATACTGTAATGCTAAGTAACACTAATGCTTGCGTTTTTTGGCTATGCTCATTTAATTGTCCACATCTTACGACTAAGGCTGCTGTTTAGTAATTCATGAGAATTTTTAACAATTTTGCCTGTTTAGAAATAAATAGGAACAGATAGATCATTTTACATCTTCATGGTCTGTTCACTCTAAAAAAAAAAAACAAAAATGGAGAAGAACTCCAAAATTAGCACCCGAGGAAAGGTAAACAAATTGGCAGTTGCCACTAAAGGCAAAAGCTCCAGCCACCCAAAAAAAGGCCCGATAAAGATAAACCTGCTAAGGAGATGGTGCGGCCTCTCCTGAAGCGGTGGGGAAACACCTAGCTCAACCATAGTGACTGTTGACTGAAGGGGGAGGGGCACGGCCCACTGCAGCACTCTGTATGCCATCCACCCAGAGAATCCTTGGGTCTATATAAATGTGGCTGGGGTCCAAATTAATTTCTTAATTAATACTAAGTTTTTAGCCCTTGTGCTCATACTGAATTTCTTCCTCCTAAAACCTGCTCTCTAGTGGAATTAAAGGCGTTCCAAAAACTAAATGTCTCACCTAACAATTACTAAAAGGTAAATTCAAATTATGA
>NW_007065627.1:0-689 GCF_000164805.1 Carlito syrichta
CCGCCAGTGCCTGGGGTGAGCCGCGGCCTCCTCTGAGGCAGCAGAGGCACCGCCACCCCCTCCTCCGAGGCAACCAAGCCGCTGCCTCCTCCGCCTCCTCCGAGGCAGCCGAGCAGCTGCCTCCTCTGAGGCAGCCGCCTCACAGAGGTGGCCATTACACATTGCACCGCTTGTGCCAGTGGCCCAGTCACCACCGCTGCCACTGTTGCTGCTGCTGCCGCCGCTGCCGTCAAGGCAGGCATTCCACATCGCACCGTCAGTACCTGAGGGGTGGGCAAGCAGTTGACATAAAGCCATCTGGAGCGAGGGATAACACCACCTGCTGGTGATTCAAGCCCACCACCAGCAAGCACTGGTCTGAGGCCTGGGGACCCTCGGTCCCACACAGGGCCGGATTCTGCGGCCCCCTGCTGCTGCTGTTCCACCGCATGCGTGGGAGTCTCGGGTCTCAGCTAGCTCCCTGGCTACATCGTCTCTCATTGTTACCAAGCTGCTGGTCACTCAGGGAGGCTCTGGATGCCCACCCCTCAGAGACACTGGTCCCATTCCTGGTTGAAGTACCTGTGGGGGGCCCAGGGCCACTCTCGCCACTCACCACCTTCCCGTTGGAGCTTTGGAGCTCTGGAGCTCCAGGCCCACCCTGGCTGAGGCACTCAGCCCATGACCCCAAGCTTGGGGACCCAGACAAG
>NW_007065628.1:0-1174 GCF_000164805.1 Carlito syrichta
AAAGACGGAACTCTCCCCAAATCATTTTACAAAGCTAACATCACATTGATACCCAAGCCAGGTAAAGACCCAACAAAGAAAGAGAACTACAGGCCAATATCTTTGATGAACATAGATGCTAAAATTCTCAACAAGTTCCTAGTGAACCGGATTCAACAACACATGTCAAAAACTATCCATCATGACCAAGTAGGCTTCATCCCTGGGATGCAAGGCTGGTTCAACATTCATAAAACCATAAATGTAATTAAATACATCAACAGATGTCAAAACAAAACCACATGATTATATCATTAGATGCAGAAAAAGCTTTTGATAAAATCCAGCACCTCTTCTTGATAAAAACCTTTGAACATCTAGGCATATGGGGAACATACCTCAAAATAGTAAAAGCCATCTACGAGAAACCCACAGCCAGCATACTCCTAAACAGACAAAAATTGGAACCATTTCCCCTGAAAACTGGAACATGACCAGGATGCCCACTCACCCCTTCTGTTCAATATAGTATTGGAAGTCCTGGCTAGAGCAATCAGAGAAGAGAAGGCAATCAGGGGTATCCAAATAGGAAAAGAGGAAGTCAAGTTATCTCTCTTTGCAGATGACATGATTGTGTACTTTGAAAACTCAAGAGAATCTGTCAAAAACCTCTTTACACTGATAAAGGACTTTGGCAGTCTCAGGATATAAAATAAATGTGCAAAAGACAATCGCATTTCTTTATACCAATAATAAACAAACAGAAACCCAAATAAAAAGTACAATTCCATTCACAATAGCCACAAAAAAATGAAACACCTTGGCATCTTCCTAACCAGAAACGTGAAAGACCTTACAATGAAAACTACAAAACACTGCTCAAAGAAATCAAAGATGACACAAACAAGTGGAAAAATATCCCATGCTTATGGATTGGAAGAATCAACATTGTGAAGATGTCCATCCTACCTAAGGCAATCTACAGATTTAATGCAATACCCATCAAATTACCAGCAACATTCTCAGACCTAGAAAACACAACACAGGAATTCATACAGAAACACAAACGACCAAGAATAGCCAGAACAATCTTCAGCAAAAAAAACCAAAGCGGGTGGTATCACATTACCAGACTTCAAACTTTACTATAAAGCCACAATAATCAAAACAGCTTGGTATTGGTACAGGAACAGGC
>NW_007065628.1:1979-2325 GCF_000164805.1 Carlito syrichta
AGAAATATTCAACCTCACTAATCATCAGGGAGATGCAAATCAAAACCACACTGAGATACTACCTAACTCCAGTCAGAATGGCAATTATCAATAATTCAAAAAATAACAGTTACTGGAGAAGGTGTGGCAAAAAGGGAACACTTCTACACTGTTGGTGGGAGTGCAAACTAGTGCAACCTCTGTGGAAAACAGTATGGTGATTCCGAAATGCTCTATTGACCTCCCATATGACCCTGCAATCCCCCTACTGGGAATATACCCTGAAGAACTCAAGTCACTCTATAAAAAAGATACCTGCACGTGTATGTTTATTGCAGCATTGTTTACAATAGCAAGAACCTGGAAG
>NW_007065628.1:2345-7197 GCF_000164805.1 Carlito syrichta
AACGTAATACTATAAGAAAATGACTGACAGTGGTGGGAAACTATGGGGGGGAGGGGAAAGGAGATGGGATTAATGGTAGTAAATATCTGTCTGGGGATGGGGTGACAATTCTTATCAACAAGGGTGCCTGAACAAAGCATATTTGTATATCTAACCCATAACTGTACCCCACAATATCATAATAAAAAATATTGATTATATAAAAAAAGAATATATATAAACAGAGTGAAATTTATATTATAAATAGAACTATACAGAAAGATGACAAAGCAAAACTAAAACAGAACTCCAACTGGCAGGAGTGTAAAGATTTCATAGAAGCTGGCAGTTGGTCTGAAACCTGAATGAGTATGGTTTCCATAAAAGAAAAAAGTTTGTTCCTCGTTCAGGAAACAAACCGAACAAAAGGTATACAAGTGAATGTATAGAGTGAATTTAAGAATTGTTGTAGGAGACAGTGTGTAGAGTGGATGTGGTAAGAAATGAGGATGAAGAGGAATGATGTCAGATCATGTGGGGTATGGGAAACCACTCATATTTTTCAAAAGGGCAGTGCCCCGATGCAGAATAACATCAAGGTTATGAGAACGCAGCTGTAGAGTCTGAAGGACCTGGGCTCAAATGCTAGCTCAACCACACACTAGTGCAAGACTGAGTAAAAGTGACTTAATCTCTCTGGGCCTTATCAATAAAATAGAAATCAACTATCTACTCCCTAGGATCACTGGGAAGATCAATTGACATACTATATGTTGCTCACCAAACAGAGCCTGGCACATAGTCAGCATTCAGTAAACATTAGTTACCATTATTTCTACTTATTTATTCCCTGAATTTGGCCAAGAGTGAGGCTTCTATTTGACCACTACTATTTTCCTTTAATGGTAGCAAAACCAGTCTCTCTGCCATTATCCTTTATTCCTTCTTCTCTCTATACTCTGTCCTGAAAAAAATCAAATTTCTGCACCTTCTCACATTTAGCAGTGCCAGTCTCTATTTTCCTCTTAATACAAGGCTTTGTTTGTTTGTTCTGACTTTTTTTGTCTTTCTCTCTAGAAATAAGGTAAAATGCTCCCTTCTTTTCTAATTGATACCTACCTGTTATGAAATAATCTTACTTCCCTAAGAGGTGGTTTGGATTGTAGTCAAATTTTTTTTTTTTTATTTGAAGGGAGAACTAAGACTTAGAAACTACAAATACGTTTTTATAAATTTAGGCCACAATATACCAAAAGCACAAGACTGTTTCTAAAACATTTTATTTGAGGTATTGTCTGTGAAAAGTGAGAGAAATGAAGAAGAAATGTAAGAGAGGAGAGCCTGAAAAAGATTATGATATTCCATAAAAAGCTTCAAAAGAAGCTTCCCCCTCCCCCATCCTTTTTTTTTTGGATAAACAAGTGGTTATAGTATGGAAGATGTGCACGGGGACTAAAAGACAAACTAGATTATCTAATGGAAACCAACCAGATAAAGAGACGGCTATTCCTCACTTACTTCTTTAAGTATAAGTGCACAGGAACCAAAGCAGAATAAGCAAACTGGTAGTCACAAGTGGAAGAGAACGATTATGGAGTAAATGCAGTCTCTCCTGATAAGCCAGCCCCAAGGCTAACAAGACATTCTAGCTTTTTCATGTTGGAAAAATTCATTTATCTCAAGTATTTCAAAAGCAAAAGGCAGGAAAAGTCTTGAAGCTATTCAGCTAAAGAAGCTAGTCCTAAAGGCAGTGAATCAATGTGTCCTCAGTTTCTTTTTCCCTCTAAAAGTGAAATACAATGTCTTCTTTCCTTCTCCTAACTTACATTCGTTTGATATATTATTTTCCCTATCTTCAAAGTAGCTTAAATCTGGAAGGTGAAGAGAGAAGGGCCAAGAAAAATGGAAAGGGAGAAAATCAAACCAACAGAAATCATTGTTTTGTTTGCCAATGCCAGTTTCCTGGTTTTAATATTGTACTATAGTTATGTAAGACATTACCACTGGAGGAAATCCAGGTGAAGAGTACATAGAAGTTCTCTGTACTAGTTTTGTAGCTTTCTATAAATCTACAATTATTTCAAAATAAAAAGTTAAAAGAAAACGAGTTGAAAAGGAAGAATTATCATACCTGAGCTGATGCAGCTCACGCTGCCAGGAGAGGTTTTCCTGCCTGAGCTCCTCTTGCATAATTTGAAATGTTTTTGCCTTATCTTGATATTCTTGAAGTTGATCCTTCAGTGGACGTAACTCAGTGTTCTCTTGGTTAATCTGTAAGTACTGCTGCTGCAGATTCTTCAATTCCTTCAGCTTTAACCAAAGGAAAAGTAAAGAAAAGTAAAGAAAATGATTCACCACATCTCATTCAATTATAAATCCGCAGCTCCCGACTAAGTCAGACATGACAACATACAACCAGCACCTAACAGTCCACTGATGATATATCACCACAGCATGAATTTCTAAAATGGAGAAATGTATGCAGTCAGGCTGGCGGAAACCACCCATGGAATTGTCATCAAGGCCGTGGGGCCTGACCATTTCTGCAACTTCTACTTCTTTCCCCCAAGCCCTGAGGTCCTAAGTTGACTTTAGAGCTACAGTTCTGACATGGGATAGACTTAAGGGACCCTCAGCTTCATTGTGGGTGGTAACATCCTAGAACAAAAAGTGTAGAGATGGACTGGCTTTCCATTTAGTCATGAGACTTAGTTACAGTTCGAAAGTTTCTTACATGAATAAAGTCTTAGCTCTAGCTTAGCTAATGTTGACTATAAAGAAGGCAGAGATACTCAGTGGTTAAGAACACTCAGGCTCTGGAGTTGGGTATCCTATTATCTCTTGGGTGATCCCATGCATGTTCCTCATACACTGAGTCTTAATTTTTCTCACCTATTAAATGAAGATAATTATAGTATCTTTTTCACAAGAATATGAGAAGTAAATGAGAAAATTAATGCATTTCACACATAAAGTTAGTTATGATAGACTTGCCTTTAATTAGCAAAACTGCCTATCTACATTTCAGGCATATTTTCTTTTTTTTTTTCTTGAGTTGGAGTCTCACTCTGTCACCCAGACTGGAGTGCAGTGGCCACTCCCAGCCACTGCAGCCTCGACCTGCTGTGCTCCGGCGATCCTTCCACTCAGCCTTCCAAGTAGCTGGAACTACAGGCGTGCGCTACCATGCCCGGCTATCAGGCATATTTTCAAAGTTTATCCCCAGTACTCATTAACAGCTTAGTAGTAAGAAATAATGTCAGGACATCTTGGCAAAGATGGGGGCCTTGATCACATACCTCTTTCACCCACTCAGAAACATTACTAAAGCTACAATAAAGGCAATTTTTAAAAAGCACAAAACACAAGAACAGAAAAAACAATAGAGGAGTCAGCAGCAATAAAATTAATTTTGGAAGCTGAAAAGCAGAGGAATAAGGAGACCGACTTAACATCTTAGAAAGCTAAATCTTAAGCTGGCAGTAAGAAAAGCCAAGAACCAATAGAACTTACTCTGCAGAATCTTCAAAAGGCTCAGGAATTAACAGCATCAGGTACCTCTGGAAAAGATGGTGATGGGGGGATAGGAAGGAGGTGGTAGCTGAGATGAGGAGGATTGGATGAAAGCTGTTTAAGAAACAATTTCATCCACAGATCCCCTCCTCAGCTCCACACTTTTTGTTTATCCCAACAGATAAATCGTTTGATTCTCTGGAGAAGGTCAAAGAAGTGCCTCTGAACGATGGCACACCAGGCACAGTTACAAGTAAGCATGCTGTTCCAAAACAAGGGTGATCATGTGAATATGCTTTCTGAAGGCTTGAAGTCTTTCCCCTACTCAGCTTGAAGAGTGCTAGTAAAAAGCCTTTTCTTTCCACACAGAAAATATAATGTCTTCTCTTGAACATCTGACCAGCCCAAGAGGCACTAACTAGAGATACCAACATGAGGACTGCCAACAATAAGCTCAACAAGATCACCTTGCAGTGAAACTCAGTTGGTAAATCCCACCCACAAGCTTTTTAGACCCTCCTCTTAAACATGAAGATTAAACCAAAGATAAACCCTCACCTGAAAAATGGCTAACATTCAGGAAGGGATGAAAACCAACTGGAGAAGATAATTTGGAAGAGATTAGTAGGGAGAAAATGTAACATATTCAAAGATTTAAGAGAGTAAATTGTAAATCAGAAACATTATAGCACAAATTAAAAATTATAAGAAAAAACTCATTATAAGAAACATTTTTTTTAAAACTACCACTACCATCTTTAGAAAGAGAAGTTAAAATTTATCCAGGAGACAAGGAAAAAAAATCCTTATAAGTTAAGAATATGATGGCAAAAATAAAAGCAATTTGGGGTCAAAAGATGAAGGTGAGAAAATCTTTCCAAAATATAGCAAAAAGAACAGAAAAGGTAAGAAAATTAGAGAAGCAATTCAGAAGATCCTACATCTAAATAACAGAATTTTCAGAAATAAGACAACAGAGAAAAAGGACAGGAAAAAATGATTAAAAAAAAAAACACTTCAATGGAATTTCCAAAAATTTATGAGTATAACTTTTTAGATTCAAAGGACTAGTCAGCATGAGGCAGGAAAATAGACCTAACCTAAATAATGCTATCATAAAATTTCAGAACAGGCTGGACACGGTGGCTCACGTCTATAATCCCAGCACTTGGGGAAGCTGAGATGAGAGGACTGCCTGAGCAACAGGTTCGAGACCAGCCCGGGGAACTTAGCAAGACCTCATCTCTACAATAAATCAAAAAATTAGCTGGGCATGGTGGTGTGTGCCTGTAGTTCCAGTTACTTGGAAAGCTGAGGCGGAAGGATCACCTGAGCCCAGCAGGTTGAGGCTGTGGTGGCT